>NW_023494784.1:17858484-17860984 GCF_904425465.1 Colossoma macropomum | reverse complement strand
TCGCTTGCGTATTTGGCGTGTGTGTGTGGTACTGTATCTTTGGGAGATAATTTGGAATGACCTTAAATGTCTTGACCTTATTTCGTTTCCACCACTTATTTTGAGACAGCAGCTCTAATACTCCTAGTTAAATGCCTCTCTCACATCATGAATGAGACAGTGTCTCTCTATCTCTCCCATAATCCATAAACAGCAGACCTCACAGTGAAAAAACAACAGCCCATTCACCACCTATAGCTACATTCTGCTTTTCTCCAAACTCTTTCAACTGCCTTTCAGTTCTACCTTTCAACTTTACCTGCCATCTGTACTTTAACGTCTACATTTTTGGCACACACTGTACTTGAACTCTGAAAGCTATATAACATTGAGATAACTGTGCCATTAACATGTCATGGCAGATGTCATATGCTGTCATAATATTTGATATTATGACGGCTAACTAGAGTAGACTTAGAAAATGTTAGCATGTTACATAAGCTGGTCATAGCATCAAGTATTATGTCATCTGTCATGACATTGACAGGTAATGGTAACATGACACTTATAATACTGAAAAAAGTCTGTCATGGCAACTTATTACAGCAACACATATTTATTACATGTTTATAGCATAGTTATGACAATGTTATATGGCATAATTCAAGTAAAGTGTCACCAAATCTTTCAAACAGAAAAAAGACAAACTTACCAGCATTTCAGGATCTAGGTTCATCACATCATTTCCAGTTTCAGTCCCTGACAACATCTAGAAAAACAGAGATATGAGGAGAAGTCTTGTTAACAGCAAATGAAAAAATGTGGTTATAACATGTTTGTTACACTTCAAATTGACCACATAATACATAAACTACTTTTGAAAAAATATTTACAGGAGTTACAAAATATAAACTTTCCAAACTGATGAACATTTCTTCACAAACACTAAGATGACGGCTCTATTGACAAATGAATAAATAATACACAGTTTAAACCAAAACGGCTAATGTAAAATGCCTACAAGCGATTATTTTGTAGAAATGGACTGGCTTGATAACATTCAAACGAGACAGATTGCTCATTAAAATATTTCACATTTGCGTGTGTGGGCGATCACTAACAGCTATTCTTCTTCAGGAGCTCTCACAGTCTCCAAGGATCAGAGCTTCAATCACAAAAATAAGAAGGAAAAAAAAAGTCTCAAATCACCAGTATAACTGCATATCATATACCCAGCTGAATTACAAGAGGATAATTACACATTTTATAGGGGAGAATAACCCATAGATACAGCACATCAGAACTCACAAATTCAGGCATAGAGAATAAAGCTGGAAAACTTTAAAATCCCTTTGTGTTTTCAGCCCCGTCACCTTCCTGAACATAATTGAACATGAAAATGTGGCAATTATGGAGCCGCTTCCATAATGGGGAAGCTTTTTGGTGTGAAAGCAGGAGTGAGGTACTTAACTGAACTATTCTATGTTATGAATCATTGGTATTCTTATTATTACGTTAATTGAGGCATTGGATCCATTAACAGCTCTCTCGGGGGAAAGGACCCTGTGACATATCTGACAGCGCTCATAGACTCTGTAATTGCAGGCTGATCAGATACGGTATTAGCGTCCGATTCAAATTTGAGTTCCTTTCATGTTACGCGGCTGCTAAGCAGGGAGCTAGCCTGATCGCCCTTGTGCAGAAGTGACAGAGTAGACGCGAGGGCCCTGCAGGCCGTGTTTTAGGCCGTAAGACTGTCACAGGCTGGCACTTTCACACCTATTTCATATTCAGGATGCCAATGTTTAACAGGGTGAGAGTCCCTCAGGAATTAACCACTGACACTGTATAACTGCAAAGCATGCCATCAGATGCGGTGCACTTTACCCGTTCTAATCCGGTTACGCAACCAAGATGACTGTACAAACAGCAAATACATCAATGCTTTTTGCTGAAGCAGTGTTGAGGCACAAATTAAGCCTGTGTCTTTTCCAGACATAGATGGCACAAAAGTGTCAAAACCTCTTGTAATGCTTTTGGCCCACTGAGTGGAAACAGTGTGGAGCTCGTGTGTCTCATGTGTGCCCCCTGATGGAAAACATCTGAAATAAAAATGTGTTTAAATTCACATAAAACAGGTCTGTGACTCTATTAAGGTCCTTAATCAGATATGAATAAAAAATAAAAACTGTTTATAATTGTTAATGATTTATAGTTATCTTACAGTTACATTTAAAACATTTCAAACCAAGTACCAATACAGTGTTTCCTACAGGTATGAAACAATTTTTGGGGAAGTATTGGGGGGTGGGGGTCATGTTGCTTGGAGGTTGAGGGTGTATTTCAATATATTTTCACTGTCCACCCCGCAAGTATCTTGAAAATGACATATTTATAATATGTAAAGGAAACTATGTGCTCAAAATATGTAGAAAAATAAAACTTAAAAAAAACGGAGATATCTGTTTGTTTGTTTTTTTTGTTTTTTTGTTTTTGACAGCAGTCCAAAAATATCCAAACT
>NW_023494784.1:17623484-17855984 GCF_904425465.1 Colossoma macropomum | reverse complement strand
CTGGAGGAGGAGATGTTCTAAATCAAAATTTTAAAATCCCATTAATTCTCAAAACGTTTAAACTCCTGTCTATTTCACTGTAAAGGGAAAAAAGCATTTTGACTATGGCATCTTCTTATCTAAACTGCAAGACTTAGTTCTTTAAAATTGCTCAGATAACGCAAAAGCACGCTAAAACTGCCTGACGAACAATGGAAATCTTCAGAGCCTTTTTACGCTTTCATAAGATTGAATATAAATTGCAGCACACGCCAGTCATCCTCCTTTGAGTGCTGATAAAAAGCAACGCGGCTGTGTTCAGTCAGATATTTTGAGGGAAAGCACTGAGCGCGTGTTTACAACATGTCTCCTCTCCTGTCGCCCCCCACACCCCCCAACCTTCACATACACTTACAGTAGATACCCGGGGTTTCACCAAACAATATGACAGGCAGGAAACACTCAGAATGGGAGTTCACCTAACCAACCACATCATTTCATTCACTACATGCCATGTGTTCTTATCTCCAGCGTGCTGTCAGCCATGTCCCTAGTGCAGATAGGATGCTCAGGGGAAATACAAGAACTGTGGGAGGTGCCCAACCATTTACATAAAATTTCCAAAGTGCCAGAATGGCATATGAGAAAGCTTGTTCTTTCCATTGTCCCTTTCACTTTTTCAAAGAAGCCTTCAGAGCTGTTTTTCAGTGCAGAGTGACGAGGTGATGATGCAGTTGGGGAAATTTGCAGGACTGCTTGACACTTTATTTAAATCATAAGTAAGACTGAATGGTCCCAAATGTTTAAGAAAAATCTTTAAGAAAAAGTGCACTGATTGTGGTTCACCCAGGTTGACAAAATTTTCTAAAAATGGCACAGATATTTGATAACAACAGCCTTAAACATCAGAACTAAATAAATTAACCTAAAGTCTAATTATTAAAACGTCTTTTCTAGATTTATCTATTTATACAAGTACCATTTCTTTGTAAACATATTGTTATATAATGTTCTCCAACACTATACATGAAAATAAGGTGCAATGCCAGAAGAACTGCTTTCAATGGATGGTTCTTTAGAGAACCATTTTTTATATATTATATATTGGACTGTAAAGAACGTTTTAAAGGCTTAAAAACCCTCTACACAATGTAAAGATTTTAGGAAGAACCCTCAAATGAGTGAGAAATAACAATTTTTGAAGGTTTTAAACCTTCACAATGTTCTTATCAAGGTTCAAATCACTTTTTCATACTTTTTTAAGAGAACAAAAAGTGGCTGTTCCATGGCACAAGTCAAAGACCCACTTTTAAAGTGAAGGTACTTTGGTACTAAATCTAATCTTAGCACTGAAATGATTTACAATAAAGCTCCATGGTAGTTATACGTAATATCACTGTTATATCATAGGTTCTTGGCTATTATAAAGAGTTAGAATGACATCACACCAAATCTATATTTATATGCATGTCCAGCTCTGGTTGCTCAGACGCATCTACCAGCATCTTTCAACTAGTCAGCTGTAATGACTTCTCTGATCATTAGATCTTCATTAGTGGGTTCTCTTTATAATTTGTTGTCAATATGCTTGTCTGCACACAGCAGAATACATAAACAGACCATGTTTATCCTCTGCCCTCCATATAGAATAGAATAAAGTGCATCTGGATTCATAACAACATAAATTGTTTGTTTGATCCAATCAGTAATTAATGGTAGACTGTAAAGGCTGTATAAAGAAGATCACTTCTATTAGATGCACAAAAAACTTTTTTTTACTTTTCATTGAAGGTGGTTTAATCATCAAAAACTCAAAATATCTTCCTAGGCAAAGCTTCCCAAAGTAAAAGCTAAAAACACCAAAGAACAGAGATGTTAAACAACGTTGCTGTGGAAACCATGAGCTTTAAAAACACGTTTCCCTTTTTGAGTTTCATGATTTAACAAAGCAGTCCATCAATCCATTAATAAAAATAAATAACAGACAGTGGTTTAACTACATTTGTACAACCAAAAGTGATGATGTTCATATAAACTTGATGAATTTGAAATGCTTTTTTTCTAAGAAAATCAATACCTTTAAACATGTAAAACTACACTCTCAAAAATAAAGCTGTGAAAAAGCAGTCATTGGACTAAAAGAAGAAAAACTTTTGTTCTTTTTCCCAAAGAACCTTTCAGGTGTCTGTAAATGAAATGCAAAGAACATTTTTTAGAATTTGGAGAACCACATAATGAAAAGGTTCTTTACTAGTTAAATGTTAAATGTCCTATAACTGTACATCCAAGCCAAAAACCATTTAGAAACCTTTATTTTTAAGCATGTGCAGTTTATGTAAATCTGAAACTTGTATTGGCTAAAAAAGCTTTCATGCTAATAAAATTTTAACTATACATTTAAAGTTTTACATGGAAGGAAACCTAAACCTTAATCCTTGGAAGTCACAGTTGCAACAAATAATTCTTTTTTAAACATTTAGAGATGTATTATTTCCTCACTCAGAGCTCAATAAAGAAAGCAGAGAAATTCAGTGGAAAGAACAGATTTTAGTCTTTCAATCAATACCACATTTGTGTTTGTAAGCAGAAGAAGATATATTTTATTAGAATTTTAATTTGATGAAAAGTTATTGTTTTGCATACAGCCTATTTTGGTAAGCTTCTTTTACATATTTGTTATTTTTTGAGATATAAACAAAAGAATACAAATCTGAATAATCAACATTACACATTACATACATTACATAACTATGTAATTATTATGTAATTACATTTAAGCAGTGCAAAAGCATAAAAACTTTTGTACTTTATCAGATCTATCTATCTATCTATCTATCTATATATATATATATATATATATATATATATATATATATAGTTTAAAATTTACATTATTGATGCCATATTTCTATATATTAGTAAGTTTTGCAATGAGCCATATAATTATTATTCTAACATCATTGTAACAGTATGATGTCACACTTTTAATTGTCAATTATATATGACGGTATATCTCACTAGTACATCTGTTCCTCATTTGCATTATGAAATAATGACATAATGTTAACAGACTTTATAGGTCACAGGTCATTAGCCTATTGTCAACAGACAAGCCAGCATAAATTGACAATTACCATCCAAAACTCAAGTGTAAGTTATGTGCACAGTTGCAGTGATATAAGGAGATGCTTTGTAGCAGCATCTGATTGGCATTCTCTCTATCTCAATCACACAGATGCCTGTAAGCAAAGACATCTCTTCAGTATTGATGCAGCAGACAAGAACATCACTACATTTCAACTTCAATCAACTGCGACTTCAACCCACTGCTGCTGGAATTTGTTTAACCGTGGTCTAAAGGACACATTGCATTTGTTTAGTTAGACTGAGGCAATTGTAATGAATAACTATGTTATATAGAAGGGTTTTTTTGCAGCAGTCCCTCCTATCTGTCTTTTCTTCAGAAGTTATTTAATGTCAAACAGAGCAGATACCCTCTCACTCATAACAAAAACCTCTTTCGTAACCTTACAGACAAAATCTTGTTTAAAGCCCTTATTATTCACTATTTAAAGCTTCATAATTTGTTAAGCCAGATTGGGACTATTGTAATGAATAGCTGCATCTTTTGTATAGACCCAAACTTCAGTCTTTTGTGACTTCAGAAAGAATGAAATGAATGTGACTGAGGGATTGAGCTGTTAAATGGTTTCATCTATGCTCAGGGGACCTGGTCAGTTCCTTTTCATTCTGGGCTGGGTGCTTTTTCTTTCCAGAAAAGTCTCCCCGGTGACTAAGTACAAACATTCACTCATCATTACCTGTATGACCAATGACCTCGGAAACATCAAAAGAACGAGTGTTACAGAGCTTCTGGTGAACTTTCACCCAGCAACTCCCCACCCTGCGTTTACAAGGTCAGCCACTGCATAAGAGTTACTAAACACTTATACAAGTGAATAATATCTTCCAGAGAAGTGTGAAACTATGAAAATATCCATATATAGACATGAATACCATCATCTCAGACATTCAAACAGTTACTAGGTTTTTACCAACATATTTCGGCCAATGACAGTGAGGTTAACATTAAGTTAATTTTATATAATTTGTTGACAAAATAACATCCATCAACATACTGTACTGATGTAACAAACCATTTAGTAACTGTAGAGGAAAAGGAAAAACATTCTTAAATGAACATCAGTGCAATGCAATGCTATTCCCAGCACTTTTAAAATGGTGTTAAAAAGTAAAAGAAAAAAAAAATCAAGTTATGAGGTTTTGACACGGTGGACGATAAACGACTAAATTACATGAGTCATATCATTATAAAGGATTTGTTTCGGAAATCGTGCTTGAAAGCAGAGCTTATGGAGATTTCCTCCCTATTTCAATTCACCGATTACACGACAGGTGAACTTCTAGCATACAACTCCCTTCCCTACATTTACACTGTCAGCAACAGCATAAAAGCACTTGCAGTCGGGGAGAGTAAAGGCTCAAACACATTTTTCTTTAATGCACTTGAATTGCTGTTTTTTTTTCTAAACATCAAGTCATTCAGTGCACTCTCACATTACAATTACATTGTCTGGTTCACTGCATATGTCAAGAACATTTCCTATGCAGTTGCACAAACACTAAGGCTTAGAGCTGCAGCAGGACCTAAACCAGAAGAGACAATCAGAGGCTCAGTTACCACCTGATTTAAACTATTAATAACTCTGCTTAACTGATTCATGCCTAAAATTGCGATTTGATGCCATTTCACAGCATCATTGGCAGACACGGAGGTATTCTCTTATGTAAAAAGACCTTAATTGTGTGCTCATTGTTTCATCTTTTTAGTTTCACACATTTGCTTTTGACTGAGCATGTTGTAATGCAAGCTATTAATATGTGCTAATACTTTGCCACTATGTGCAGTAGACCCCTTCTGTGCTTGTCACCAAGCCAACAGAATGACATTATCTGAAAAAGGTCTTTCCACATTTTTAGAAAGTTTTCTTCACAGCCAGCCCATCTTGGCAGATTGATGAACTTTGATGGAAGCAATGCTAGTATGCTAATATCAAACGTACAACAAATTTGTTAAGAACAGTTCAGTAAGGCATCAAGTGTTACATCAGAAAAACTGGAAAACAAGTTTCAACTTTCAGAAACAGGTTAAGACTTGAGTAATTTCAGTTTTATTTGTAATTTTAATTTCATTAGGTAATATCCTAAAACAGAGAATATTGGAAGCTTAGCTGGCTGCATTTTCTAATAATCGGGCAAGAGCCATTGCTATGCTCAAGTGGTGTCAGAAATGGGAAAAGACCAATTTCCTGACATTTAAACTGCACTTGAAAAACAGACAAAGTCGTATCTACATGTGGGTAGACAAGTAGACTAGACAAGTAGTTGTTTCATGTGAAAATGTGAAAATTGTTCTGAAAACATACAGCATAGTTTAATATATTTTTTAATATAGCAAAGAAAAAAAGAATACATGTTCCAGATGGTAGAGGAGCTGTCTTGCAACGAGCAAGTGACTGGTGAAGTTGCATTTACTAGCGATTCATGTAGCATTTACAACCTAAGTACCGAAACACAGCAGCAGTTAAGCTAGCCAATAAGAGCTATTTTATTGTTGTTATTGCTGTGGATCTGCTACTGGCTGCTTAAAAACCAAGAATCCTGAGGTATCTTTAACATATAAAAGGCACAATCAGGGACTTGGATTTGTGTGAGTACACCTTACATTCATCCATGTTTGAGCACCTACATTATACAGATTTACAAAGACAGCCCTCCTTGTCCTCAGCATTCTCTCCAGTGCAACATTAGAGTACATGTGAGACCACACACTGCTCAAATACATCACTGCGTTAATCAGTGAACTGGAAATGAAAAATATCAGCAGCCCTGCGGGGCTACAACAAGCAAGTCGTTTCCCCACTGCGAGCAGACTGCAACAGAAGAACTAAGAGCGCCACAGGTGGGTTTCTTTGTGTCCCCTCCCGATTGTGCCCCATTTTGGGAAAGCCCCCACAGCAGCAGGCTGCAACCGTCTCCAGCTGAACCTGAAATACAGGCCGGTGCGGCCAGATTTTCCCACCGCAGCCGGGGGGGGACAGATTCCCAGGGATCCATCTGAGCTAAAGCCCTCTTAAATGTCCCCCTGGCTTTTGTCTTCACGTTTCAGCTGAAATTCTCTGCATTCAGCGTGGGCTCAGGGCGCGCAGGAATGCTCAGGGGTTTGACAGGCGCCCCAGCTTTGGACTCGGAGTCTGTTCTACGGGGAGTATTTAATGCCCACACACACACACACATGTGTACACACACACACACACGATTATCCATGTTTCTGTGAGCACACACACATGCACTCAGTAACCCACACATGTACAGCTATACCCCACCTACGCAAATACCTATATCCAAACGCCCACACGCTCATGTGCTCTTGTGCGCACATTCACTCCACTGGGCAAACATACACGTTCAGATACATTCGCACTAAGACACATCCACCCACTCACACTCGTGTGTGGAGACACAATAAGTTTCACATGCTAGCTGAAGTGCTCGTTCTCTGATCTGGTTTCCTCTGCTAAAGGAGACTGGCAATAAAACAAACAAACACACACTCGATGAGAGCATTCAGTGCATTTGGAGCAGCTGCTCAGAAGTTCGAGAGGTTTTGGGCAAACACGGAAAGGTGTGTGTGCGAGCATGCATTTGTTTTTTGTACATTATCCTGACACTGTTGGAGAAAGAGGGCTAACCTTCAAACAGAATGGTCCCCATTTTTTGAAGTGCCTTTGAACAAAAGCCACATGTTTCTTTTTGCTAATTAAGGTCAAAGTTAGAAGTGGGTTAGGAATAGGCTTTGAAATGTCTTACCACATATATGTAATTACATATGTATAATGCATATGGGACATATTATTATTACATATAGGCTATTATATTTATATAATACACATAGGAAATATTATTACATATAGGTAGTTACATACTGTGGATGGACTTTTTTTATTTTTCAACCCGTTTTGCAAAGCACCAGCTGTGCATTATACCTTGCAAACGCTCCATGATGAATAGGCCAGAAGAAATGGTCCAAAATTACTTGGGAAAAACACATTATGTTAATTTTAAGTAATAATGTATATTAAGAGTCACAACAGTTTTTTCTGTCTCTTTAAAAGTTTAGCTTTGAAAGGTTTAGCTCCAAAATTGACTATACGCATATACAAATATATATATATATATATATATATATATATATATATATGTGTGTAGAGGGAGAGAGAGAGGGGGAGAGAGAGAGAGAGAGATACTTGTACATATGGAACATATTATTTTACATATAGGAGCTTATTTATGTGTATACGTATATAATTCATATAGGACATATGTGTGACTCCACGTCCTGACATTGCATAAAAACAAACCTGTGTCTGTATTCCTGTGTGTGTGTGTGTGTGTATGTTATTCATCTCTGCTCTCTAACTGCCGTGCAGCTGAAGAGAACAAAGAGACAGCGCTGGGTTTCTGTCCCTCACATTCCATTCCAGCAGAGACGCTCTCACCGACAACAATCACCGCTCACACATTCGCACCCGGAGCCACTCCAGCACTCTACAGCACACTAGCTCATCAATACACTCCACATACACTCTCACACACACTCACATACACTGCAACTGCATTGTTTTGCCGCTACAACACACTCACTCTGATTGACAGCAGATTTTACAGGATCCTCGATAGATTTCAACAGGCACAGAAAGCATGCTTTAAGCTGAGAGAGTTCTCAAACTGAAGAGAAGACTTAGGTATGTTAAAGTGCGCTAGATAATTACTGGATGTTTTAGCAGGTAGATTTACTATGTACTTCAGTGGGGAGGTTTCAATGGAAAACTTAATGTAGAAACATTGCTGTTTTCTTATGTATTTCTGTAAAGAAAAAGGCTTTGAAAGAGTTTTGGAGTTGTCTTACCTGCGCACATGGCTGGGTTCCATATGCCGACTGCTTTGTCTCCTCTTTCTTTCTCTCTCGGCTTCCTCCAGCGTGCAGCGGCTACAGGCAGCCTGCAAAATCCTGTGGAGGTGCTGCTGTCCTGTGTGCGTGTGCGTGTGTGGGTTTGAGGCTGTGCTCTTGCTGCTTGCTGTGCTTTATCTGTATGTCACTGTGTGAGAGTGGCTTATCCACTTGCAGTGGGTTTAACTACATAGCATCTCTCCACCCCCGGGGCCGTGTAGTAAGCATGCGTGAGCGTGGAGGCTTCCTGCCTACATACAGCTCTCTATATCAGCTCCCCCTACACAAACTCACTCACTCACTCTCACTCACCTACCTTGAAATGCCATCACCTGACCAACCTACCACAGCAAACCCCACGCACTCACTGGCCTTTCTTTCCAACTCACTCCTTCTCACCGTCTTTTCAATATCACTCTTTCTTCTTCTTTCGTCTTTAAACATCTGTTTATATAAGGTACAGTGTGTCAAACTTGTTTGTGAAATACTGAGTAAATAAGGTTACTCACATGGTTTTGTGTGAGACGTCTCACTAATCCAAAAGATTAAAACCTTCAAATGAAGGTTTGTATGAAGTTATTAATATTTAGGCTTTTTATACAGCTACTACAAATTATTTAGCAACCACAATAAAACTAGTATGTAAGTTATGTACTTAAAAGAATGAGGAGTTAACCAACTCATCCATGCTCTGCCCACAACTGCATTCTTTTATAGTAACCTGTCAGGAGGTTGAACAAGCTTTACAGAACATTGGCAATAATGCCTTTTAGCCTAATGAGAAAGTACATATTATTTACGTTATACTGGAATATTATTTTTTAAGAGTTGCTATAAAACATTGAGCTCTCAAGTCGTTGTAGCTAACTAAATATAGGCAGGTTGGAAATCTTATAATGAGAACATCTGGGGACAACCATGAGAAATTTTGGGGTAAATGTGGGTGGAAAAATTGACTGAATGTGAAATTTCTAAAGCAATTCAATGCCTCATGAAGGCAGAGCTCTAGGTAGGAGGTGATGGTTCGCTCATCAACTTTGTTGGATGGAGAACAAGCCTGTCATTAGCCCATGGATGTAAAGTAATTTGGCACGGCTGAAAAGTCAGAATCCTTAATTAAGCATGTAAATGTGTGTCATATGTGGAGAAGACGTGGTAAAAATAAACTTTACTATCTTGCAAGGGAAAAACAGTTCCTTTAATTAATGACAGCAATTCAGCTAGCTTGTTTAGTTTGTGCTATTGATTGTGCTCCGGTCATCAAAAGTAATTTGTGGGCAGGTTTAATTTAGTGCATTTTCATTATGAGATCACATCTAGCCTTATAAGTAGTTGAAAATGAGAGCAATAAATTTGACACCATGCTAGCATTAGCTTGATTACAGCAAAAGATTTGAAGATGACAAACATAAACAATAAATCACAACAAAACAAAATACCATATCCTAGTGGTCTATTTCTACAGTGTGATCTTTCACACATCTACAAAATACACTTTGTTTTAAATTAATTTCTCACTTTAAATTAAAGGCCTACCACCTGCTAGCTCAATGGAGTTGAACAGTGGTTTTAAGGTCCAATTGTGTACCTTAAATAAGTCTTTCCCAGTGGAAAAGTATGTATTTGTATCTTTTCACAACCTAATGTTTTAAAAAGGAACAATAAAATAAAAAGCCTGGAGAGGAGATGGTGTGTGGAGTCGATACAATTTAGAAAATATAAATTCAATGGATTATGGTACAATTATGTTCTCTGACTAAAGGTACTGAGATGTACCCTTGAGGACACCACCCCAGTGACAAGAGGGGTACTGCCCGAGTCACAGATTTGCACCTTTATTTCTGAGAGTGCAGGCAACAGTATTTTGAACTATGATAGCAGTAAGACTGGCATGCAGTCACTTCAGTGACACATGTGGATGCAGAAGTTTCACAGCCGTGCCAGTGGGTTTGGGTTGGTTTCAGTTTTATCAGTCAGTCAGTTTGGGTTTCAAAGTCTCAGGTACAGGTCAGGTTCAGACTTCAATGTCATGCCTGTTCAGGCCTCTACTAATGTAGGTATTTTGAAGTTCTCTTGCAAGTTCTCTTGTTCTGAAAGAATGCATTTGTGGGTGGATTATGGGTAGACTGACTGAAATCTGGGCTACAAAATGGACCCGTAGAGTTGTAGGGGTATTGTGAGCAACAATGTGAATAAAGTGAATCCCCCTAGTCTTCTGCTGGCCTGAAAAAGCTTTTAGGACTCTTCTGTTCTACCTAACATGACATTCTCAGGTTTACAAAGAGAAGGTTCAACTAGGTATGGAAATGTTTTGTACATCTTAAAAACAGCCCCATAATGCTGTCTATGTTACTGGATCGATCACTCACACCTTAGAATGAAAATAGGTCACGTTATTCACCAACACTCAATGAGCTCTTGTGTATGGTTGGCTTTTCCACAAGCATCCCATGGTTGATTCTGAAAGGCATGCTCCTTTAAATGCCTATATTTTCTGAAAGAATAACTGTACCTTTCCTCCAAGGTTTATATGAAAACACAGCAAACATACACTTTTGTTGACAATGCAATCAAAAGTTCCAAAGATTGCTTATTGAGGTAATGAAACAAAAACATGGCACGGCCAGGGAGAGCTGTTGTCCATTAACTGCCGTTGTCTTTTCCATCAGCTTCAAAACATTATCCACTGTTTCCATTGACCTAAAAATATTATGGCGGGAAAGTGTTGTGCTGTATGTGAAGGGACAGTGGTGCACAGTGTTTTGTGGTATGCGTGTTGAGGGGAGATTCCATTTATTCATGTTTCTGAGAAACCGTTGAAGGCAGTGTTCTGGTCAAACACTCCATCAACTTACATATCCATGCTAAACTTTCAGCTTCCCATAAAAAGGTCAGAAATGTGAATCACATCGCTTTGAGAGATGCCATTTATGCAGATAATGCTCTCTTACATGAAGCAGCACCGTGTAGATATGCTGCATTATCTTTACAGCTGTGCATTAAGAGCATGTGGGTGTGCGGATGACTTTATGATTATTTATCCATGTTGGTAATTAGACTACTTGAAAAAGCATGACTGAAAGAATACATTCATTTACATTCAGGCAATGCGCATACAGGTAAGAGGCTAAAATTACCCGTGGGCAGATGATGGTAGAGACGTGTTCACTCTCTGACACTGTACGAGGAAAATACACAGTAGTGATGCAGTCCACCTGTACTGCTACAAGCATAATTCATTATCAGCACCTTCCACAAAAGCTCCCGTGGTAATAGATATATTCAACTGCTACAGTTGCAAGTTGTTAAAGATCACTGTAAACCTGATTAATATCCCGAGTCAGGGTGATTAAGAGTATGGAAGGACTAAAGTAAATACACAAGCCCAAGTTACAGAGCAGCCACTAATGATTCCACTAAGCATGATAGCTGTGGCCTCTGTAAAAGCACTGTGCACAACAGAAGCATCATACAATGGCAACAATAAAAAGGTTCTGGAAATGAACATAATTATTATCTCTCAAAGGACTGGTGCTGTCTCCCCATCAATAACAAGCAGCACAGCAATTAACATGTATTACATTTAGGCAGCTTGCGACTTCAAAATGCTCTGGAGAACAGATGAAAATTAATCACATTCATTATTTACAATTATGAATGACTTTCCTTTAGGAAAGTGGTCCTTTACACGCTCAAAACATTAGCTTATGGGTTTTTATGTTTGTTAGTTGTTGATTGCAAAATGCTTAATGATTGACTGAAGCGAGGGATTAAATTTCTCTAAAACAAACACATTCTCAGTAAAGGCAACGCTTAAAATGTTCCATTCAACCAAATGTACTCTTTAAAAAAGGGTTTTTAGAGCAATGCCAGTTTTGGTTCCTTAAAGAATCAGATATGAGAAAGATTTTTTTTTTTAATTTTTTTTTTCAAAGGTTTAACATTATGTAAAAGTTGTGTACCAATTCAGTTTGGTAGTACTTTCCTTGAACCCTGCCATAATAACATTGTCATAACCATGTCATAAACATATCACAGCAGCTGCTATATGTTGTCATGAGCTGTTAGGACAGAATATGTCCATTACTCCAAATAATCTGTCATGTCAAATGAACAGCATATGACACGTTTATAACATGGTTATGACAACATTATGTAGCTGGGTTCAAGTGTTACCAAAGCTTCCTACTAGAACCTTTACTTTATGTGGAGGTTCTTTAAATTTAAAATTCTCAATCATACATATCATTTACTAAAACAGTTGTCAGAACCATATATTGAAAGGTTTTTAACCCCTTAACATTCCAGGTTTATTACATAATAAAACTTATTATTTATTAACTACAGGGACTTCAATGCAAACTAATGGAGCTTTTCTAAGATTATAGAAGTGTGTAATAAAACTGGCTTGGTAAGGGGTTAAGGAACCAAAAATAGTTCCTCTACAGCATCCAGCATAGAACCCTTTTGCCACCTTTATTTTAAAGAGTGTTCAGTAGCGTCAGCACACAGAGACTTACCTCAATATGAAATGCAATTCATTTGATGTCACCACGTTCAGTTTGTAGGTAAACAACCCCCTTGGTAAATTTTTCGAGCGTAGATGCAGAGCCTGCAAGAAAACACCAGTGAATTCAGTCAACTAATTACTCATCAAATGCTGAGAAGTAGAGACCCCCACCCCTTCAGCACGTTTTCCCGACAAACCTCTCCCACCTTCACCAAACTCTCACCCACCGACAGACTCATCAGCCCTGCCCCTGTTCATACATGACCCTCCACAAACAGGCAGGTAGTGTTTTGCATTCAGGGCCTTTTTCCTCAACACTACTGAGATGAGTGCAGGAGTTTCCATCCAGCTGTCAGAGGAGAGTTTGCTCAGGCTCAACATGGCCAGGCATCTCAGTGAACAGGCTTCATGCTGTGAAACCTGAGATACATAACTAAGTACATATATGCCTCTCAGAATGGTGGGTCATGGTGGGAACCCATGAAATAGCCCACTAGTACTTTGTGTCGGAGGCCGCCCTCGATGACTGCAATTGTTGTCGTATTTTAACTAAGATCATTTTTCTTTTTCAGGACTTCCACACATGAGCTCAATCATAGGAAAAGGTTTCCGCTGCTTTGACTGCATTAATAAACATTATTACAAAAAGCTGGTTAAAAAATGAAGCTTGACCAATAAATTCTGGCTAAAATGATAGAAAACAAGGAAGCTGCAGTATTTTGCTGGCTGTATTAATGAACCGAATCTATGGATGTAATGGATGAAAGCCGTAGACAATAAGATTTATGAGAAGAGTTGTTTTATTCATGCCTTCAAGTCATATTAAAAACAGACAAATCAAAGGCAGGCTTGGGATGTAATGGAATATGTATGTATTCAGAATACAAAAATTAAATATCTATATTCAGTCCACATTTCATTTTGAAAAGGCAGTATTCAAAATACTGATTTTTTTTTTTTTTTTAAAGAGAATCCTTTTGGAATACTTACACAGTACATAAAAATAAACATAGTCTTTAAAAGAAAGACCATCAGTGCTGATTATTGACTATTTTTAAATCAGCGAACATTAATTAGACACATTCTAAAGAGGAACTCAGCAAACAGCTGAAGTTCCTGCCAAAGCCTGAGTAGACTGATAAATCAATGTGATAAGCCGGTTATAAATCTCAGCATTACTGAGATCTTCTGAGAGATAATTGAACTGACTGTCTCGTCAGTAATGTACATGCTTGCGAGTGTGCATCAATGTCACATACACATCAATAAAAAAAGGTATAACTACCCAGTTCTCAAGTTTTTTTTTTTTCTTGGAATGGAAATCTCTCTTTAAAAAAAAGAAAGAAAGAAAATGTTATTAATTAATTAATAATGAAGTTCAGTGTGTTTTATAGTGAGTTTAGTAAGAAAAAAAACAGTGGCTAACTGTGTTTCAGGGTCTATAGTATCCAAAAATGCATACATTCAATATAGTTTTGACACATTTTCATTTAAGAAGTTTGCATTTTACATTTAGGAATATTGTAATAACTCACAAAATGCAAAATATGAGGATATCTCGGGGGTATTTACAAAAAGTGTCCAACGTTTTTCTGGTACAGGGGGCAGTCCTGTATGGGGGATTGTGGATGCAGCACTGGACTGAAGCAGATGATGCGAGCAAGCTAGCAGCATTGTCAATAAAATAAAAATTACAACAGCTGATTTTTTCCCTATTTTTTGGCTTTTTTTTTAGATTTTCTCCCCAAGTTAGTTGTCTCCTATCCCACCCACTAGCTAGGTCCCCCCAATCACACACATCGCTACCAGCACTAGAAGGGTGAAGGGTTCCTCCAAGTCATGTCAAGTTCTTTCATCAGTGGACAGCTAAACACACCTGGTGGAGAATGGTAACTGTCTGTTCTGTTACGCCAGCCAACAGGGCAAACATTACACTAAAGTAAAGGTTGGGCAGGGGAGCATCCTACCCACCCAGAGAGAGTGAGGCCAATTGTGCTGTCTTGAAGTCAAGATGTATTCTTAATACACTCTAAATGAATTCAAATACTAAATGCAGCTTTTACATACTATAATGGAATATGTTATCCAATACATTCAGAACAGTACATTCAGTCTCTATTCCTACTTTTATTTCTAAAGTATTAAGTATTCTGCCAACTACACACGCAGACCTCAATAGGCAAATCCTAACAAGAGAAGGTATATAATAGTACCTAATAGTATATAAATATAATACACAGAAATACAAAGACCAAGAACCAGTCTACACTGTAAAAAGTAATACCTTTATCTAACTTAAAAAAGTGAGGTAAGTGGTTGCATTGGACCTTTTGAGTTGAGTCAATTTCAAGGCTTTTTAAGTAGAATGAACTCAGTAATGTTACTTAAAATGAACTCAGAAAAGTCAAGCTGAGTTAACTAACACTACTGATATAACTTAGTTAGGTAAACATAATTTTCTTGGTAAAGGTAACTTAATTAAAATGAGTACAGGTTACTTGTAGCAACCTATGTAGAAGTTTGAGTAACTTAATTTTCTTAGCAAAATGAAACTAATCACACACTCCATTAAATTGAGTCCAGGCTACAAAATCCGGTAAATAAATCATATAACATTAACTATTTCAAATTAAGAAGAACAAGATACGGATTTAACACTATAACATTTGTTTGATGTTTAGCAACCAGTTTCACTTCTAACAATGACTTGAAAACAGGCCATAAATGTTAAGGAAATTCATAAATAAAAACAAATCAAAAACTGTCAATGACACAAGTGTATGCGGATTTTGAAGTAAGGATGAACAATTAGGCACAAAATATCCAAATTGCTAAATCTGCAGTGTTCTGCTAAAGGTAAATGCCAGACACAATATTACATCAACTCACACTGAAATTGCAGTATGCCAAGAAAATGCATCAAATATGGCTTTTTGACTATGTTTTTAGCCCTATTTCGAACAAACTTTATTTTTAAAGAACTCCTGAATTGCGCACACAGTATTGTTGTCTATTTACCTCATGAGGTAATGACTGGTACAGAACACAGTCCGAAGTCCATTTTCATTTAAATCACATTTGAATGAACCCAAAAACAAAATGCTAATTGTAATCCTGTTACATGAGTAACTTGCCAAAAGACAACACATGTAACACACCAAATTGAAAACAGCCAACTGTCAAGGCAGTTTTAAGGCTATCAAGGTGAGAGAACTTGTATTTTTTCCAATAATGGCAGAAAGGATTTGAGAAGTAATCTAAGACAACTTAGTGAGGGGATTTGTGTATTTAGATGATGGTTTAGGGCGCATGTGATCCATTCCAACAAAAAGTCTCTGATATGTCTCAAAAGTGTGCACAGGTTTCGGTGGATACTTAAGTTCCAGGGCATAGGTAAGTCCAAAGAGCAGGCAGCATGCTTTTGATAGGGTGGTCAGACCTCTTATCACTGGAAGTCCTTCTATGATGATGCCAATGGCATCAGGCTGATGGCACACATAAATTTTCATCAAGCACCTGCTGAGTTCGGCATGCACCTCTGTTTCATCACGACTCTATTGGTGGAGACAAAGAACAATCACACAAACATATCAACAGGTTAAAAGACAGATCAGACAAAGTCAAAATTTTACCTTTGCTTCTAAATGTGGCTGAAAAGAAAAGTTCAGAAAAGCAGCTTTAAAAACAAACACATACATGGTGGTCACTGATGAGTTCTTCTTGTCTCTCCCCCATGTATTCGATCAGACATCTCAGGACCACTTCTCTCCTTTTCTCCACAGAGGCAGATGGATCCTATCAAAAAGTAAAACCTGATCAAAATTCACAGCCTGATTACACCAGAACAAACCCCACAGCCTCTGTGTTTAAACTATGCAGGTGAACCAATGTGTTGTAAAAGGAGTTGCCTGCCCCATAAGAAATGGGAACATATATAAAATGTGTTGTAACAAGTAACATACTCTTTTATAACTAAGCGCATAGCTTGTCTGTGTAATGTTAGCGAGTGACAGCGAGAGAGAGACAACAAGAGAAAGAGCAAGCAAGCCCAAGAAAAAACAGTAGCTAGCGACTGAGAGAGCATGTGTGCCAGTGAGTATGAAGTTAGCAGTAATGTTAGAGCTGTAAATGTAGCAGTGCAGTGTGGGTACAGTTTATTCTACCGGTGAAAAAATGTTTTGTATCCTGCTTGCCACCTGCTGGTTTAAGTGAAGGGAATTAACCCTGAAGTTAGCGGCACCTTTGGCTCAGGCTCACTTAAGGTAGACTGACCTTTAAGATGGACAAGCTGTTTTTAGTGACAGGCTGCTCCTCTGTATGTTTATTTGAACCTACAGTTCAAATAGGTTTCTTTGGGGTACATCTAAATGGATGATTTGCTAATATTAAGTTTTGTGTGGTTTACTACAGCCTCACATAACTTTACACATAATGCCAACAACAACAACAACAACAAGTAATAATAATGATTAATAACAAGCTCCAGTATTGTTATCGGCAGATATCCAAATCTGGGTATCCAAATCCAAATTCAGATTGGAACTGAAAAAAAGTGGATTGGTGCAGCTATAATTTCAAGATATGCTGCGTTGGAGATGAGTATTGAACAGATGGACAGACAGACATCGCCATCCTTTTCGATAGAAACACATTATAACACTGAGGACCAAGTACATGATAGACAATAAATAGCTTTTGGATGAAAAATGTTTTACAAAACACCATGTTTTCCTCTTACCTGGATGAGTGCCAACATCTGGGACTTGATTCTTTGACCGACGGCTCCTCCCTTTGCATTGAATAGGGACAGCATCTTTGGAGTGTGTTTGTCCAGCTGTGACATAAATCTTGGCTCAAGTGATATGCCACTGATTCTCAAAAACTTCATTGATCTGTAAGCACAAGGATGTCATTTTGGTTACTTATTAAAAGGGATAGGTTTTTATTCCACCTATCGTATGTTAAACAACATACGGGAGTTTAAGGTTTTCACTACATAGAAGATTTTAATACTACGCAGAATTTGTCCGCTGGCGTAAGTAAACACCACATTCAATGTTGGCTGTCCTCTGCTCTCTCTGTTCCTCTTGCCCTCTCCCCTACTCCCTCATGTTCTCTCCCTACTCGTCTCCCCTCGTGTCCTCCTCTCTTCTCTCAACCTGATGAACTTTTACTTCCTGAGTGTTAAGGTGTAGATTTACTAGCTCAGGTTGATTTTATTCTTAAAAAAAACTATAGGATTTGTTAAGATAAGACACTTTTTGACAGTTTGAATGATATGCTATTTATTATAAACCTGATCAGAGTTTCTGTAGTTGGTTCCTCTGATGTGTGTGAACGGGAGGCAAATATAAAGCACTTCAAGCAATGTAAAATTCTAACACCTGAAAAAGATACAGCATAAAACAGCAGAATCTGGTGATGAAGGTTTGTGAAGTAAAATTTGAAAAACATATTTTTCATTAAATGCATTATGCACTATATTGTTTAGCCAAACCTGTAGATGACCATGGATATTATTTTAGCTCTTTAGCTTTGCTGATTTCTGCTTACCTGTGATTGTTCAAAGAGAGCAGGCCATCTCTCTAGGAGATCTGCAATACTTGGGGCTTGACCTACAATCACTTGTCTTCTTAAACTGAAGGTTCTTGTCATCATCTCATTTACAACTCTGCCATTATTCTTCTTCTTTGTCTCAGAGATCAATTCCAGCCTAACATTCTCAAGAGAATTTTCAGTTTCCCCAATAGGATGAAAGGGGAGGTAGTTCACCTCGCCTTTCCGTGCTTTTTTTACATTCTTCGCTGGTTTCTTGTCTTCAGAAGGTTTGTGCTTTACAGAATAAACAAATACTTCTGGAATCCCATGCATTCGAAGTTTGCTTCTGTAATTTCCTACTTTATACTTCAGGCTCTGTTGCCATCCGTAGAGACCACTGAAAGAGCCTGGTTCCTTCAAACATGGGTGCTGTTTTATGAGAACCTCTGCAACTGCACACCGCTGTGCATCATTTGGGTAGGGAGTGTAAGAAAAGATGACCTCAGCTAAACATTCCAGAGTGTTGGACTTAACACCAGGGTAAAACCTCTCTTTGCACAAAAGGGAACCATCTCTGAGGTAATTTTCATGCCCTTTTTGAAGCACTACTTTAGTGTTGTATGAAAACTTTGGAATAGGAAACTCAGTAGGCCATGGCTTATGCATTCCAGGGTTACGAGGACTGAGTTCTATAGTGTCATCAGATTCTGCAGAGATGGTGTCACTTGATGTTTGAGAGACAGAGTCATTTTCTGACACTGATCTAGAGAAAGAGCAATCTTGAGAGAGTAAAGTCAACATTTGTTAATATTACGGCAGATGGTGCATACACTATCTTCAGCGTGTCCTTATCTTTCAGGTTATCAGTCGAGCTTAATGTAATGAAGTCATCAAAATCTGGGTCTTTGTGCTGAAGGCTTATGTCCACTGAGATCCCAAATGCTTGCTTTACTGCTGCTTCCAACTCTTGCACTGTACGTGGTATTCCAGGAAGACAACGTTTCTTCATTTCATGATCCAGGATTACTCTAAACTTCACAGCTGCATCCATATTAATGATGTATCCTTAAAAAGATGAGAAAACAATGAAATTAGTTATTTTTGCACAGAGTCATACATTGTTTAGTGCTATCTGTCCTTTATGTGTGTGAAATTGTATTCAGTTTTAAAGGAGAGAATTAAAGAGAATTGAAAGAAGATATACATCAATACCACTTGAATTAGTACACCAAACATTTACCTACTATTCCAGACAGATATGGCGCTTCAGCACCACTATACGCCTTCCTGCAACCTTGTAGTCTGACAGTGGACATACATCTGTGAGATCCTTCTGTTCCACAAAAACTACAAGCTCTGTACTCTCTAGCTCAAATCCTCGAAAGTGTTCATCACACCAGGAAATGAATACTTTAGCAATAAAATGAAACTTGTCTCTCAGAATTACTATCTGAAGAACTTCAACAAAGTCTGGGAGTCCTGCAGTAGACCCATAGGCCAAAATCATGCCTTTGGGTATGTCGTTCCATACAGTGTCACGGTGCTGCAAAGATGTACACTGGTCTGACCTGGAGAGACTCTTCTTATTGCTTCTTGTACATTTGAATGCAAACCCGCTACAGGCACTACAGATATTCTGGCAGCATTGAAAGTGGGAACTGTTGTAGTTGCATGCAAGTGGTGTGCAATACTGTTGTTTCAGTATGACATACTTGTTTCAGTATGGGTTGGAGCTACCACAAGTTCAACTATGTCTTTAAGACACATGATTACATTCCATCCTGGATCATTCAATGGTATCTTGTGTCCTATCATTAGTGGAAGCAGCCTAATGAGGGTCCAGTTTTCATGGGCATTTCCTCCAATAGTTATTTGTGTGGAGAATGTGATGGGAATGGCCTGTGGACAGTCTGTCTTATCTCCCCACTTGTAGGGAAATGATTTGATTGTGTTGTTAAGCTCTTGAAGTGTGACATATTTTTTGGCAATGAATTCACTAAAGCACGGTGCCAATTCCATGGGAATAATCCCCTCAAAAAGGTCATGCAAAATATCAGGTGGCTAGCCTTCAACCATGTGAAAATGGCTCAGTTTCTCTGTCAGTGGGCAAGGCCTTTTCACACCAAAGCAATGAGTTAGTGCAGGGTTTTCCTGTAGGGTCTGAACATGAACAGAATAATCCTCCTTTGTTCGCATGCTGAAAGCACCTAATCTCACTTCCTTTTCTTGAAATCCCCAAGACAGAACCTACATATGTATGGTCCTGAGAAATTTTCAACAAGGGCAGAAATTGAATGTGCACCAAGATTGTCAGCAACTACACAAAAAACAGTCCCTTTGACAGTTTTCCCAAGGCCAGGAATCAAAATACCATCTTGTTCCAGTTTAGCTATGTCATCTAAGAGTGGTTAAAAAACCTCTGTGTAGCCAAATCTTTTAATATCATTAGCTTTGCACAAAAGTGCAAGATACACTGAAGTGAGTGATTACCAAAAACAGGACGGGATATCTGCCAATATCCAGTATACAGACATTATTTTATGTTTTTTTCTAGATGTTCCTAAGGGATTACACACCTCAAAATCGTCTACATATAGGAATATAGAGATTCTATGATTTTCAGAATAAAAATCACTCTCTCTATAAATGGCACCATCCCAGAATGATCTGTACTGTGTGGGAATACTTGTGCATCCATCATCTGTGAGGAACTTTTCCCTGATATCATCATTGCTCAAAATTTGTTTCAAGGATTCAAGAATTGGAAGATAATGAAAACTCTTCTTTTCATTTGGATCAAGAACATATTCAACTGGCTCCGCAACATTAAACCTTTGAACCTATGAAATACTGTCTTCTCTTGAAAGCTGATGACAGAGGACCAGTCTTATCAAAAACCATGCTTATAGGGCTGGAGTTGTTTAATTCCTCAACTAAAGATGTGACAATGGTGTCATCAATGGCAAGATTCTTCTTCTTTAAGTGTGATTCAACAGTGTCTCCGATAATTGGCATGGATGCTGATGACACAAACTGTAGCTCATCTACTAATTCATCAATACACCTTTTAGAAACATTATGCACACTTTCCAGTTTAAGCAGGAAGGAAGCAATATGGTCTACAATTAAGTGCCTGTCATCCTTTTCCAAAGAATGTGCATCTGAGCTGGTCCCTTCCACACTATCATCATCAATATTCTCATCTTGAGCAGCTTTGGAGTTATCAGGTTCAACACTTGGTTCATCATTTTCCAGGAGAACAGTTCCTTTAAAATCACTAACTGTATGAGGTGTGTGCTTTCTGTTTTTTTGTGCTTTAAATGTTCCATAAATATTGGTTTGAAAATTGCATCCTTTAAACATACATTCAACAGTCTCATTACTTTTAAGGTGATGGCCAACATGTTCAAAATATTCTCTCTCTGTTGGAAACCCTGGTGTCCTACACCAGGCATGTAAAAGACAGGATAGCCTCAGGTCTTTGTGACTGACTTTCCACATGGCATCAAGACAAATGTGTATGCAGACTACTCCAAGTTTTGAAGGAGCATGGGCATTCCAAGTATATACAGGGTAATGAATGGTTATGGCCAAAGGTTCCATGATGCAGTCTATAATGTTTCAAAATGTCACTTCTGGTAGGTAAAATCTCACTGCATCTTTTGCATGGCCAACTCATTTTTACCTATGCCAACATAATTTAAGAGTGAAAAAAGAGTGACAGGGAAATTAATAGACATTTCATCTTGATTACATCTTAGACAGATTTTGCAGTTTAAAACGGGAAGGCACACCACTTCGCTTACGAATGTTAAGGATGAGCCTGATAAAAGGATAAACTCACCAGGCTGATGCCAAGATTAATATCCCAGAATGGATTTAACTCTTCTAAATGCCTGTCTTGAATCTAATGTTTTGATGTCATATGTTCACAAAAAAAAAATGAGAGAGAAAAGCTCTTATAATTTGGATTATGATGGGGTAAAAGAGGTGTCCTGAACTCCTAAGGCATTTCCAAATTCTGTTAGTTTGAAAACTGAGCAGCATTCATCATTCTTTACCAAATCATTACAAGGTGGGGGCCCTTCCTTTAAAACTGCACAGACTACCTTTATGATTAATTTTAACATTTAAAATTTATTTTTTCAGAACTCATTTTTGTCTTATTCAATTGTGGCTTAAACATTACAGGTACCAGTGTCCACTTCGATACTAAGAGCTGAATCAATCTCAGGTTCCTCCTACCTGTATCTGTAGTTAGTTTGATGAGTCCAGACTGAAAGTAGAAAGTGCTTGGGTATCTAAATACAAGAAAAAAGCATGATAGAGCAAGGTTAAAGAGCTTCTGTAGGCATCAGTAGTTGCTTATCTAATAACTTTAAATAGTTTCAGTGGGTTTTCCAATAAAAAAAATCTGTCGTTAGTGCAGTATACAGCATTAAAAAAGGATGGATCAATTCTCTAAAATCATGTAGGCTACAACTAAGCATGCACCTCTGCAGTTAAAGCTATGCATTCTGCTTTAGTAATGTGACAGGTGCCATTAATTACAAATATTTATATGACAGTCAAAGGGGTTGCTGTATGTGTAGTATCCCACTCATCTATGTCCCATTTGGAGCATTCAATAATCACTCCACTTATGATGCAAAAAACAGTATGGTAATAGGCTTATATCAGAAATGCTTCATTATAATGTAGGGGTGCAACGATTAAAATCGACGACCAGATTAGTTTGCAACTAATTTAGTACTCGATTTGTTGGGGACGCGTCTTTCTCACGCTCATTAGGAATGTTTTGACTTTACCGCTCACTGGAGACTTAACTAACAACAGCGCGATGGCAGCTTCAAGAACAAAATCCTTAAAAGTGTGGGAGCTAAACTCAGAAAAAAGCAGTTAGTTGTGCTTAGATGTAAAGCAGACCTTAGCTGGCATGGGAGCCCATCCTCCATGTTGGAGCATCTGAAGACGAAACTCACTACGTGAAAAATTAATCTTAGTGAGATGCGCTCCGTCCCAAACCACAAACTAGCACACTAAATAGTGTGTAGAAATAGCGCATATACCATTAGAAGTGCACTCATTAGTGCAGTGTGTGAAGTACAGACGTGTGTGGTTTGGGACGCGGCGATAGTTGTGCTAGCGAGCTAGTTAATGTTAATGCTAAAAGCCGTCCTACTTCATGAGCTGAGCGGTAACATTTTCTATTTCGAAATGTGTCTTCTCTGGAGTCTTTAATGGAGTTGGAACAGAGAAGCAAGTAACTAACTGTTATTCACAGCGACACTGTTCACTTTCCAGATAACCTTTACACTTTTAAACCCTGCATCGTCGTCTTAGCGTCGAGTGAAAAACACCCTTCCAAGGAAAATGTGTTTAGCTAACAGCATCTCTGATTCCAAAGAATTTTGAGTCACATAAAGTTAGCCTGTTTAGGCTAATGTTGTTGCAATAAAAATAAGCACAATGAAGCACTACAAATTACTTTCCCTCTACATAGGTGTATGCACACAAAACTATTGCATGCACAAAACCCACATCACTCGACATCAGAATGTTAGCCACAGCTAGCAGTGTGTAAACCGACGTTAGCTAGCGTTAGCTTAAACTAGCGAAGTATTAACTAGTGTTAGCGTGTTTTCTATAACTAAGTTTTGTTCATCCAACTGTTTATGATTTTAACTTCGTGTAAGGCCACAGACAAAGAATCAGAACCGTGGTCGATAGCCGGCCGTTGATTACAGGACCACGTTGATTAGCACAGACCACCCAACTTAGCTTGCCATTTGTGCAGGGCAGCTAGCTAGCAGGTTAGCTACAGTGCGATTTTACTAATGTTAGCTGCACTTACCGTGTTATCCAGGATCCATAAAATCTACAGCGCAAGCAGGCTGTAGCCTACAGCCAAGAAAGATGCCCGGGAAAAGTTAACCGTCAGCCCCAGTGCCGACAGACACGCTGCAGCGCAAAGCATCAAGAAAAAATGGATAACGTCAAAATATGCTTTTGTAGATACTCTGACACATTTTGAGTAAAGGGAAAGAATATTGATATTTTTTTAGGATAAAATAAATAAAATAAAGTAGATAACTATTATTTAAAGTATATTAAACCTACATGATGGCTGTACCACTTTTACAGTGTAGAAATACAATACTCTTAAAAATACCGTGCCGCAAATGGATCTTTGGAGCCACAGAAGAAGTGCTTTTGGTGTCATAACAAACCATTTGTAAGATGATTTTTTTTCTAAGTAAGATGCAAGTGTGAAAAACCTTTTTAAAGTTGAAAGTGCCTCATAATGTAATTTCTTAAGAATTCTCTTTAAACTGTATGTCCGAACCATGATCTGTTTAAGACCTTTGTTTTAGGAGTGTATAACAAACTAGTGTATATGTTGGTGTTAATCAGTCCGTGAATGGAGAACAGGTGAAGGTGAAGAGGAGGCAGGTGCCAAGGAAGAGGACCAATCAGGAGTTGAGGAGCTGGCCTACGTTCAATACACTGGAAATGTGCTAATCACGTTAAATAAAAGCAGACAGCTTTTCAGCTGAGGGTTTATGGACAGGTGTTAGCGAGATATATAGTATATGCAAACCTAGTTTAAGAGTTGGTGATGGTAAAATAAGATCAGCAGTTCTGTTTTTAAACGTACGACTTGAAATGTTAAAGCAAGACATTCAAAAAGAAAAATACAGAGCTGATTGACTGAATCTTAATGAAGAGGGGGAGGTTCAAACAGTCCCTCAAACCTCAGACAGTCAAAATCCCTGACATCTTGAAACTTGAAGCATCTTCTTTAAGTCTTTGTCAGGGTTGTAAAACCTGAAGTGCTTAATTTTGGCCGCCATAACATTAATCAAATATGTGTAATCTTTATATCATAACATTATGATGTCCCATCAGGTGCTGGAGGTATGGTAAGTCCTGAGGAGGAGGGCATGCTGGTAAGATACTGCTCTCGTCTTGGTGGAGGGAATTCCCCCTGTAATTTCACTGCAGTTCAAACAAAGAAATACATCATCAACCCAAGGCACAGTGCCTATTATCAGCATGGAAATTATTCAAATTTGGGCTGAAGAAACCAAGAGGAGCTGATCTAGAAATCAAAGCTGCTTGGTAGTATTGTTTCCATTCCAGAGAATTTTCCCTTGACCTAAGAAGTTTACATTTACCAAGAATAGGATATGTAAATAAACAGGGAGATTTTAAAGCCATTTTCTACCTTAATACTAACTGCACTGTTTAATAATGTAAAATATTATGTATCACATCTACAGTACATGGAAAATGTAGTATTTTCATCAACAAGCACGATTTGATTCTTGATAACCAGAATTTGGTGTGATT
Source organism: Colossoma macropomum (assembly GCF_904425465.1). Lineage (NCBI taxonomy): Eukaryota > Metazoa > Chordata > Actinopteri > Characiformes > Serrasalmidae > Colossoma > Colossoma macropomum. The sequence goes on along the minus strand of NW_023494784.1, from coordinate 17,830,572 downwards.
AAGGCAGTGAATATGGCGTCCGCTGTTGTTTTGTTCCCAAGAACTGAGATTTGTTTGAGATTAAAATAGTACAGGTTACAGTGAAAAATGCATTCTAGTAAAGCTGATGGTCAAAATATCAAAATCAAGCAACCATTTGCAACACAATAGCTTTCATCAGAGCACCCATTGATCCATACTTTCTTCATAGGCTTCCACAGAAACAGAGCCCAAAGTTTTACATCAAACAAGTCAACTCAAAGCACTCATTTATGATTGGCCATCCAAGTACTGCTGAATTGGCTCTTCAGATCTGCTTGACCTGCCATGCGAACTGACCCGAACATTTTGGATTTTCAAGAGGGGTCAACAGAGAGTTTACCAAAGGTCTTGGCTTCATGTTATCTATGTATAGTAAGCTGACATTTCTACTGTCTTTCCCAAAAGTATGACTGTGTTTGCGTCACTGTATTAGCACAGAAAAAGTCACCCCTGACACACAGATGGAACAAGAAAAAGATCAGCCACTGTGAAGCCTACAGAGTGGTCAATAAAGAGAAGAACTGGTAAATCTTCAAGTTTCATAAGATTCAAAAGCCCTGAGATTTTGTCTTTCAAATATGCTTTATCTCATTGTTCTTTTGTTCTTTTTTCTTTGTTACAATTTCTGCTGGCATTTTCTTTGATGTTGACATTGAACCCTTATATGTTATGGATGCAATTATGTAATTAATTTACTACCACTGTTTTAAAACATTTAAAATTAACAAACAATGTGTAGATTGAAATGCTGTAAACTACAAAATAAAATCTAAATCAATGTTTAAGTTTAATTAATGGACTTTATTTCTAGTAATTTTTGTGTTTTTAGTGATGTTTTTGGTGGTAATACATCATCAGCAGTTCTGTTTTTAAACTTGCTCACATGACTAGAACAGTGAAAGCAAGATATTAAAAATGAAAAATGCAGAGGTAATTAACTTTTTGTGTGATTTTAAATGTAGAGGAGGAAGTTAAAACAGTTTCTCAAAACGTCTGTCAGCCACCTACTTAGAAGAGTAAACTCAAAATTATTTAATTGTGGCCACTATAACATTAATAAAGTAGATGCAACTGTAACTCTTTGGCCACATTTTTTTCTAATATAAGGCATTCTGGATATTGATTTTGTTGTAAATTCATTCTCAATATTATATAGTTTTCTCACTAGTTATGTTTCTATCCAAACGCTGTAACAATTCAGAAAGTCTTCTGATGTGCACTGTTAAAAATGATGGTTCTTCAAAGGTTCTTTAGTAAAGGGAATGGTTCCATGTAGAACCATGGGTTCTATATCCATACATGGTTCTTCGCATGGTGAAATTGTTCTTCATATTGATGAAAAATGTGTTGTATATGATTCTATAAATAACCTTTTTGACAATGGTTCTATATAGCAACAAACATGGTTCTTCTACTGTTAAAATGTCAAGCTTGTAAAAGTAGTAGAACCCTTTTTGGTGCTATACAGAACAATTTCACAATCAAAGAACCATTTAAGCATGAAATGGTTTTAAATAAAACCCATGGTTCTAAATAGAACTATTCCCTTTACTAAATAACCCTTGAAGAACCATCTTTTTCAAGAGTGTAGGCTATGGAAATAGAAATTGTAATAGTTTATAAATGTTGATAAATCATTTTGTCTTTCAACATAAGTGGAAATCTTTTATTGATAACTGAAATGTAAAGACCTACCAGATTTTTTTTTTTCTTGTAAATAACATGGGTAGCGCTGTCTCCTCACAGCAAGAAGGGCTGGGGTTCGATTCCCGGCCGGGTGGAGTTTGCCTGTTCTCCCCGTGTCTGCGTGGGTTTCCTCCGGGTACTCCTGTTTCCTCCCACAGTCCAAAAACATGCAGTCAGGCCAATTGGACATGCAAAATTGCCCCTAGGTGTGAGTGTGTGTGTGTGAATGTGTCTGTCTGTCTGTCTGCCCTGCGATGGACTGGCGACCTGTCCAGGGTGTATCCTGCCTTCCGCCCAATGACAGCTGGGATAGGCTCCAGCACCCCACCGTGACCCAGAAGGATAAGCTGTTTAGATGACGGATGGATGCATGGATGGATAAATCTAGTGTCATGTGAGAGATTTCCTTCATGTACCTCTTGCAACAAAAACAAACAAGCACAGACACTAACAGATGAAGCTGGACTGAGGACAAGACAGAGTGAGGCTACAGCCACTAAATGGAAAGTATATATTAATATCAATATTAACAACAACAATAATAATAATAACCTATGCAACAGTGGCATCATACGAAAATCATTTAAATAAATGTATCTGCAGCAAAACTGGTTTTATATTACTGTGATTCCAAACTTAGTAGTAATGAATTACATAAATGTTCAACTTGCAAAGAAGCAATTTAAAACTTCCATCAACGTGTGCTTTCGGTGATGAGGTCACATTCAGATTTCACTTGAACCGCATGAAAAACCAAGTGTGAAACACACACAATAAGCATTGTGATTGGATTATGATCAGATCACTCAAACCACACTGGGAAGTGGTCAGAGACGAATTTTGACCACGTTCATAACGTAAATTAAGCAAGGTTTCTACATCCTCATATAATTATGAAAGTGGAAATGCATCTGTCGAGGCGGGAGGATAAACAAGGATATACTCTTGGAAAAACATGTAGTAAACTGTCCCTGGGGTGGTATCCCACTTTTCACTGGGTTAGTACCCTCAAAGTTAATTTAGTACCTTTATTTAGTGAACATAATCGTACCATATTCTTTTGTAATTAGTGTTAGTTTGCGTAAGTTTGTGTTGTCTGTACTTTGTACCAGTGGTGGACAGTAACGAAGTGAATATAATTCATTACTGTACTTAAGTAGTTTTTTGTGTTTCTGTACTTTACTGAAGTATTTCCAATTTGGGCGACTTTTTACTTTCACTCCACTACATTTCAAAGTCAAATATCTTACGTTTTACTCCACTACATTATGCGAAATCTGTTGTTCCTTTTGGCTTAGATGTGTATAAAAATGTAACATGTCAAAACGAAAGAAGCATGAAGCAAGAACACCAATCAGGGTACAGTGAGCACTTTGTTTTGAGCTTGTTTTGACCTGTAGGACATACCGACCCAGTGCAAGCATACAGTTGAACGTCAGTGCAGCAGTGTAAAATCTTGGGAGCCTATTCCTACATAAATGATGGAACTAACCTAACTTTGTTTAAATGGACCACAATATAGAAATATGTACACAAATGCAGTTGTGACTTTATACAAATACTATTTCATTTTATAGAAAATTCGTTTTTGCTAGTTTATGTTTATGAACAGAGACCTACAGATGCAGTATAGTAAAGGAAAACTCATTGGTGAATCTGTGTTTAAAGCAAGTTTTTTGGGGAGGTGGAGGGGATATCACATTTTTTTTTGTAGAGAGGATGTCTTAATGACCCTCCACAGAGACTCATAGCAAATGCAGTCCATATAGAATCATTGTCTTTCATGTTCCCGTACTGTGGCAGAATGAGCCAGCTCCATTCTTCTAATGTTCAAGACTTTCAAGGATGTTTAAAGGTGAGGTAAACTAAGCAGACTACCTGTGATAATGTAAGACACTGCCAGCTTGAGATCTACTGCAGACCGTAGTTTTCTTCTGGATTAAAGAGACTAATGCTGTATCATAGCAATAGCAAGTTAGCTAAGTTAGTTTAGTGGGTCCAGAAGATTATTTCCTTTGTTAAACCTAGAAAAAGGCTTCTGCATCTAATAGTGTACTTCTGTATCTGCGTTACACTTACATATGTCTAACCAGGGTTGCCAGGTGTTTGGTTTTGGACTGGAGACTGTGCTGTTCTAGCCTTCTTTCTAGCTCCGTCATTACACTTCTCTCCCCCAGCTCTGTCTAACAGCTATGGTCGGGTGGTGGGAGCAGTGCGCCCCCCAGAAGTTGAAATGAAATGAAAATATTTTCAGTTCTTTCAGTGTTTGCACATACAACAAAATCATTTCAGCAAATTCAAATCATTATAATAAACCTCCTCTTCAATGTAAAACCACAAACACGCATTTCATTGGAAATCTATAATCTGCACTTTCAGTAGAGTTTATCAAACTAGTGTCAATGAGAAATAATTAATATCATATTTTAGCATGTTTATGCCATCATCGACGATGACTGAGACTTCAAGGGATGATTGGTTTAATCAATTGTCTTGGCTCAACTGCTTTGATGAATCAAAGAAAAACACTCGATAGACTGAATCTCATTCAAATGCATAGCATACATGCCACGCAGCTAAGTGCACGTACGTTTGACACGAATAATTGCTCTTGAAAGAAGAACAAGTGGAGTGTGATACGCCCCACTTGTTTGTCTTAGTTATTGTTTTCACCTGCCGGCATCTGGTGGGAGGACTTTCTGGCGGGGCTTAACCCACTTCCTGAAATGTTTAACGACTGGCAAAACCAAAGTGCGGTTAATGACAATGAAGATCACAGATAAGGAGTAAATAAACGTGTCTGCCCTAACTGTTTGAGCAAGGAGACAACGTGAGTGTTCTAGTCTCACTTTGTCGTTAAGACACTCCCTGAGTCCTGAGTTCCCACCACCAAAATCCAGTTCCTCTTGTCAAACAGTCATCCACCCACAATGGAATTCACCTCACAATGCGCCCAACAAAAGCTTTGGATTCTCGGTTTAGGCTCTTCAAAAGGCCCACTGGCCATACAGACTGGTTAAGATCAAACGGTTGAGGAATTTGAGTGAGAACCGGTCTCCAGCAACCTTAATATTCTCACACTGGCTATTATGTGCATTCCTAAAAGGTGAAATCTCCTATTCAGCAAGCTTGCCACATCAGATCCCTACAGTGCTTCTGCCACACTTGTCATGACAAGTGAGGGCATAGCATCTTGCTCCAGAAATGCTGCCTCAAGACTGGTTGACTCAGACATAGAAGGCAGCCCCTGATCAAACATACCAATCATAACATACGCCAAAGATCATTGAAACATAATGCCAAAGATGATTTAAAAATAATTCAGTGTGTCGTAAGAGGTGATGTTGACATTCAAGGTAGTTAGGGTTTCTTGTCTGGCATGAAATGCATTTCATTCAAGCACAATGCTCACTTTTATTGAATAAAAATAGGGGTGGGAAATGCTTTGTGTACATTAAATATATATACAGTACTGCGCAGAAGTCAGAGGTTAGCCTTCACTTATTTCATTTCCAGTTCCAACAGCTGTTAGGTGTAAGTTAACTTTTAAAAAGACATTTTTTGAGTAGATTAGATATAAGACAATTGAAGTCAAAGAAAAACAAGTGGAAAAACAGGAGTTAAAAACATGAATAAAAGAAAAAAGAGTTGTACTTCAAACAAAGAAGCTGCAGGCCAATAACAATGGACTGACCACACCAGAGCCCATACCTGAACCAGACCTGATCATTGAATGTGTTTGGGATTACTTGAATCATGAGAAAGAAAAACTGCAACCAAGTTCTAAGACTGAAACTTTGAATATATGGAAAAATATTCCTGCATTTTTTTTTTTAAAAGCTGAAAGCAAGTTTCCTGAAAAGAATGGAAGCTGTAATAAAGATAAAGTGTGGTCACACTAAATGGAGATACTAATAATTTCTATTAAACATATTTGTTGTATTTGGCTGAAAATCAAATTAAAGATCTCAGAATTTTATTTTATTAGTACTGAATCATTGCTGTTGAAAGAAAATCTTGTAATATGTTTGTTCCAGGTCTTTATTTTTTAACACTGTACATTAACACCAGAACACAGTTCATGATGAAAGGTCCATCAATAATGGTCAAAAATTACTTGGAATAAACACACAGGGGGTACAGGAGGGTCAAACTGGGTTCCTTCCAGGTCACAGCTCTGTAGAGTTTAGCATTCTGATTTGATTTTGATCACGTGATTATCACCACGATTTGATTTTATTATTATTTATGAGTTCATGCGTTGAATTTGTAGTGTTAGAGGAAAATTGGCTATCTCTGTTGAGCTGTGGCCTGGAAGGAACCTAATCTGACACCCCTGGTTTAGAATGTTCTTTAATTTCAAAAGTACCTTTTTGAAAATGGTGCTTTGAATTTGCATGGTTCAAATGAGGAAGAGGGTTGCACATGAATCAAACATATTATATGAACACAACTGCTGTCTGAGAGTTTACTCTTGGCAAGAATTGTGTTGACATAAGACATTTCATTCATGTGCGACACATTGACGCATTTAAATCGTGTAAATTCAGGATTTCTCATAAAGGAAATGAAATACTTTTGTATGTTTTTTTTTTGTCTTTGTTTTCCTGTGGGGCTTAGGGTCTGACAGGCCCTGAAGAAAGAGAATTCTGAGGAATGCAGACTCTTCTCCCCCTCATGAGGGTTCATCTTGTGTGGGAAACCACCCTTTCTTTGTTTGCCATTATCAACTGCCCCCCTCCCCCCCACTTCCCATTACAGTATAGAGCGCTTTCTCTCCAAGTGACCTATGACTGTGTCCACTCCACCTTTCCTTCTGCTGGTGATTTATGTGGGATTCCCTGGCCAGTGTAGCAGTTGTCCCACTCCCTGCCTGAGTGACTCCCTACATTGCCTCCTCTCCGGAGCTGAGTCAGAGAGCCTGAGGTTTCCGGATCTGTGTGTGACTCATGGAGTGTGCTTCCAGACCTCCACATTCTCGGAGTGAAGCTGCAGCCAGCCCAAACAACTCGGGAAACCTTCGGATCCCGGAAATAAATGGAAAGAGAGCAAAGAAAAATCTGAAAAAAGGGAACAAGTCTCTGCCCCAAGTTTCTTTCTTTCTTTCTTTTTTTTCTCTTTTTTTTGGCATCCAGTGCTAGAGACCGAAAACGGGAATCACGTGAGGGATTCCTGTTCAGGCGCAACCGCACATATCATAGCAACCACAGAGCCTATTTAAAGCTACTGTTCTTTCTTGCATTTTGAGAGGTGTCAGCCTGTTGTGATAGAAAAGACATGAAGGATATATCAAGGGTAATGCTGAGGGAGAGAGTCGGAGGTAATTAAGACATGATTTCACACATCAGCATGCTTCAAGTAGGCGCTGAGATTCTGAGCTTGCCTGCTTTTTTTGCTTCAGTCTACATGGTTACATCACTATTTCATATTCAAACATCACACAGCCGCACGACACTGTGCCACAGTGCTGAGACACAATACTAAAGTTATTGTGCATTAAAACACTGGTTTGGGGGATGCATGATCTTCATGAGCCTTTTTATAGCATCTCTAATGACCGTGAGGCATAGCTTGGGCGACACTGTGTGAAATGTAAAGTGTAAAACCACGATGGTGCACTGCTAGCATTCCTTCCACAGCATCACTATGAGTGTGTGCCAGAGAGCCTGAACTGGTGGTGACCTGTCCTGTGGAAGAAAGTGTGCATGTGTTTGTGGGCGTGCAAGGCTAACGGGTGGGCTGGTGGTGGCAGAGGGGAAGAGTAGGGTGGAGGAGGACGTGGGTGGATGGGTGCGAGCGAGTGGGCGATGGCTGCAGGAAGCCCTCGCAAGAATGAGTGTTTGAGTATGCATGCGTGGTTTCTTATTGGAGGGCGGGGGCGAATGGGTGGGTGGAAGCAAAGGAAGTCTCTACTGCTTGTGGATAGCAACCACTTAGGGCCCGTCGCCCATCATCTAATTGGAGAACAAGCTGTTGAATCACAGCTGGGAGTGGTAGAAGTAGTTAGAAGAGCCTTTCAGTCTGTCTGCTCTCACAAGAACGCTCCCACTGCAGCCTCAACTACTGAGATGGACCTTTCCAACAGTCATGCTGCCTAACCCAAGAGTTGTGGAAGGATTTATCCCAGGCAAGTCTCTGAATCGGTATGAGGAATGAAATACAAAAACTAGAAATGAATGGTATTTTGCTAGAAATGTCCTTACTCATCCTTTACAGCTCCAGAACAAAAACACCAATTTAAAATCTCTGTCATTGGTCAATAACATTATTTTTTGGTCTGTGTAGCCCGCTAACTTATTATTGTCTCACTTCCAAACTCTCGAATATTTTAAGACCAATATTAGGTTTATAAATATAAGATTCGTAGTTAGACTATAGATTCACTAAGCAATCACAGTCTATAAGATTAAATTATAGATAATTAGACAACAGAAGACAGCTCTGAATGTTTACTGTGTTTATTTGTAATAAACAAAAAAATCAATGTTTTGTTTGTTTGTGTGTACAAAAATTACAAGTTTGTAAAAATTTGTATTTTTGTATATATATAGAACAAATTATTTTGGGCTATTTCATAGCTTTGTTACTGATTCAAAAACAGTAAAACTACTGTTAAACATAAGTTTATTATATTAGGCCTACATACAGCCTACGTAAAAGGAATGGAATCAATAATTTTATCATATTGTTCTGACTGTTTTAGAAACACTATGTTGGGGTTGTACAGAAATGTTAAAATTGGTTCTGCTAGGAGCAAACTGACTGATTTCTTCTCGGCATTCACACAAGGCAAAGGGGGTAGGGGAGGCAGAGAGGCAACAAACAATATTCAGGTCAAAGACATACAAAACAAGGAGTATAAACATAAATACTGCACAGTCCAAGCAAAAACACACTACACAATGTAGAACATTACTATTGAAAAATCAATATTTGCTCTGAGGTGTCATGGATCTAGAGTTCTTGAATGTAATCAAATATATATGTCATATATTATATTATATGTCATAATAATGTTCTAATTGTTGACTGCTTTACTTTGTTGAACTTGGCTGTGAGATATTCTATGCATATGTTTTGTGAGCTCTGTACAGGTGGTGAGAAACAATACAATGTAAGTATTTAGGTTACTGTACATTGTATTCACCACATTTTCAAACCAGGTTTGATGTGGCTTGAGAAAAAGCTGGTTCAGGCTTGTTACTCTACATTTTTATTTATCTCTTGTTTTTTCCAGCATGGATCACATTTTTTCTACCTTTCACAAGGTAACCAATTAAAAAAAGAAGGCAGGTCAAACTGAACCGGAGAGTGAATGCAAGGCTGTATAGTAGGACAGTTTTGCTTGTGTTTGCGATTTAAAAAATGCTCAGCATGAAGATAAATATTAATATACCGAAATATGTTCCATCCTCTACATTGACACGACTGATTTGCTAAAATATCTTGAAAAATAGCAACTACCCCTCACCACTGTAGCTTAGTGAAAATTTTTTAATGCAGAAATCTGATGTTGTCTTTTTGCTAGTTGTACTATTCAAGGCAGCTGATAATGTTACTGATGCTCCCAGGGGCTGATTAGAACAAATTAAACCTGCTGGACTTTTCTCCTCATCTTTTTCCTCCAAAATGAAGTGCGGTAAGTGATAATTTCTTTCATCTATACATTTAGTGTGATGTGTGATGTGGTGTTTAACTTCCCACCCGTAACACCAGCCAGAAAGATCCACTCCGCTCCTTCTCCGCTGTGCAAAAGTTGTTCCAGTCAGATTTCTCATGATTCAGAGTCAGAATTATTGCAGAACATGCTCCACTGCCTGAACACTGGCGAAATCATATATTTCAAAGACAGCGATATTAGTGAGCCAGCACATCATTTCGGAACTTGAAAGTATGTTAGAAAAAAAATCAGTAACACTTTATTTGGATGGTCCCTGATAGATGATCTACAGATACTTAATATAATAACAAATCTTCTGGTGATGTTCAGTTGATTATCAACAACATTATGATTAGGGTTAGGGTTAGGAGTAGATGTAGGTTTTGCCTTGAGGCTAAATTTGGTATTAGGGTTAGGGATAGATTTAATAAACTCTTTCACGCTAAACTTGATGTTCAGTTGCATTTAATGGATATTTAGTTGAATGTTACCTAAAGACACACTGAGCATTTACAAAGCATCTACAGTGGACCATTCAAATAAAGTGTTACCAAAATTCCCATCTGTGGCCTTACTTACATAAACAATTTGACTTTGTTGGTTCAAGACACAATTCTTGTTGTATACTCTACAGATAATAAAATTGATATTAAAATTTGTTTGATTTTGCAGATGATTGCGAAGGTTCTTCAGGAAACCCAAAGTGGCTCTACTATGGCATCACTCCAAAGAACACAAAGTATCAGAAGAACATTTTGCCTTAAATAAAGAAAACAGTACCATGAACAGAGCAATAGAGTCGCAATGAAAAAAATCCCACAGATGTGATGAAAGGTGGTGGTGAAACCTTACATTTTCTTATCCTGTCCTTTCATTTTACACACATTACCCACAGTAAACAGACGACTTTCTATTGATCTACTGATGAGAGACCGACCTGTATGGAAATTCCTACTTCCTTCACGAGGCCTGCCTTGTACAATAACTCACTTAAAACCATGTATCTCTCAAACAGTGAGATTACAAAGACAATTTCAAGCTTTCACATCACTTTAAGATTTCACATCAAGCACTTCGCTAGCTCGTTGTGCTATAACCAGCCGGAGCGCCGTACAGTCACTCCAGTTACTCCACCCTAGACATGGCGCAGATGAGAGAGGTCTTGCAGAGTGTCATCTGCTCAGTGGGAGTGCTGGTGGTGAGGAAATGACAGAGAAGATCCAGAGCAGCGCTGACGGAGGCCACCCCACAGAGCCCATCTACTGAACCAGCACAGCGCCACGGCCTTTTACCAGAGCCTCTAGAGAAGCAGCAAAACCTCACAATGCAGCCCAGAGCTCTGGAGGATGAAAGTCAATGGAACTTTGGGTACACAGCCAAAGCGACACCCACGTGCAGCCTGGAAACCACAACCGATTACGCAGAGAAAAAAAAAGGAAAGAAAAAAAAAAGAAAACGAGAAATGAAAAGCTCTGGTAGGGAGGAAATGGAAAACAGTAGCAGACAGCAGAGTAGCTATGGGTTTTTATTTACAGCGAAATGCTACTTTGTGCTGTCAGTGTTTTTTATTAACCCTTGGACGTCGCAGATATCACCAGCAATAACCTGTTGTAATTTGATATTAATGATTTCTCACTCATAGCTCATTAAAAAAAGGGAGACTTCTGTTGAAAGAGCAAATTCTGAAACTTTAATTAATCCCATGTTTGTTGTTGTAAGCAGGATCTTTACATTTGTACATTTTTCACATTTTTACATCAAAACAAACAGAAAACAGTCAGAACGGAGTGGAATAGTGCCCTCAACAAATTTGTTGTACTTTTTCTAATTTGTCTCATTTAAATGTTTCAGATCATCCAATTAATTTAATTTAAGATAAAGACATCATGAGTAAACACTAAATTATCATTCCATTTATTGAATATAAGGAACTATTTAAAACCTATATTACCCATGTGAAAAAAGTAATTGCCCCCCCCAAACCTAATAACTTGTTGTGCCATCCTTCGCAGTAACAATGCGACAACTTGTGTTGAGTCTTTTACATCGCTGTGGAGGAATTTTGGCCCACTCTTCTTTGCAGAATTAATTTGGCTACATGGGAGGTTTTTGAGCATGAACTGCTTGCGTGCTTTGGATCATTGTCCTGCTGCATAACCAAACTGAGCTTGAGCTTTAGGTTATGAACTGACGGGCAAACATTCTCCTTCAGGATTTTCTAATAGAGAGCAGAATTCATGGTCCCATCAATTATGGCAAGTCATCCTGCAGAAGCAAAGCAGCCCCAGGCCATCACACTACCACCACCATGTTTGACTGTTGGTATGATGTTCTTATAGTGGAATACGGTCAAGCTTTACAACAGATGTAACAGAACCCATGTCTTCCAAAAAGTTCCACCTTTGATTCATCAAACAGAATTTTATCCCAAAAGTCTTGGGGGTCATCTAGAATGCAAGACATTTGTGTTTTTTTTGGTCAGCAGTGGTTTGCACTTTGCAACTCTCCCATGGATGCCATGTTTGCCCAGTGACCTCACCTGTGGCAAGTGAGGATTACAATTCTTTAGATGTTCATCTGGGTTTTTTGTGACCTCCTGGATGAGTCAATGGTGCACTCTTGGTGAAATTCTGGTAGGTCGGCCACTCCTGGGAAGGTTCACCACTGTTCTAAGTTTTCTCCATTTGCGGCTAATAATGCCTCTCACTGTGGTTTGCTGGAGTTCCAGAGCCTTAGCAACGGCTGCGTAACACTTTCCAGACTGGTAGATTTCAGTGACTTCGCATCTGTATTTGAATCTTTTTAGAACGTGGCATCATGTGCTGCTTTTTGAGACCTTCTAGCCCACTTCGCATTACCAGACAGGTTCTTTTTAAGTGATCTTTAGATTCAACAGGTATGGCTAGTGATAATGAACTCAATAGTCAATTGAATTTGGTTAACTGGTTGATTTAGTAGCTAAGGAGGCAATTACTTCACATAGGGCCAGGTAGGACTGAACAGCATTTCTCCTTCAATAAATAAAATCATCATTTAAAAACTGAATTTTTTGTTTACTTGGGTTATTTTTGTCTGATATTAAAAGTAGTTTGATGACATGATTCCAACATGTTGTATATCAAAATGTTCAAAACAGTTTAGAAAATCTTAACATCTCTTGTAAAAACATAGCTTTACTTATTTGGACAAATTATTTTGGTGCTTGAAATGGGTTTACCCTCACAAAGGTTCACAAAAGTAGTGGAATGTCTCATGGCTGCTTTCCAAAATGTTTTACACACCAATTCATGTCTGCATCTAAGGCGACTTAATGAAGTGATGAGAAAGGTGTTAGTGATTTCCTGAGTCTCCGTTGGTCAGTTTCATACAAAATATAGACACACAAATCCACTAATTACAGGCAACACACAAATCCACCAGTTACACACAGTAAGAGGCAGATGGCGCGCATCTCAGCTTCTGTTCATTGGCTCATAGCTCCAGATGTGAGTCATGTATGATCTCGTGATAATATGGAATGAAAAGGGTGACTCTACAGATTCAGTAACTGGTTGAACCGCATTTCTGTACTGTATTATCCCAAATATATGATTAAAAACACCAAGAAACATTTCATTTGACATGCTGGTGCATTCGTTGACCCCAGAGGGTTAATAAGATGCCTAACAACCAGGGCCAGTTTTGAGAAGCTATAGTGTATATACAATGAAATCACCTAGAGATGGCACGATACCACTTTTTCTTTACCAATACCGATTTTGAAACCTAGGGTATCAAACTGATACAGATATCCATCAATACTGATATGCCATTTCTTCTAGCACTTTTAAAAGTCATTGATATAAAGATTTCATACATAATACTAGGTATGGTGAGTTATTATATTCTCATGACATCTAAGGCTTCACAGGACACAAAACAAACGATAATAATTGGAATTACATATGGATGTTTTGTAGTGTTGGCACAGTTCAGTGAATGCATGGCATGTTTTCACTTACAAAGTCGCCCTCTCTTTCAGCTTGTAATAACAATGCAATATTATTGTTATACAATATCATTGCAATATCAGATCTTCCATCAGTGGAGGACCTTATTAGATTTGAAAATCATTTGTCAAGTTTATTAAAACTGGCCTACATTTATAATAACTGTTCTCAGACATGTATGTCTGCACTAAGCATTATTTAAGCCAATTTAGCTTTAAATAATGTTCAGTATTGTTTTCAGAGGTGTGCTTCTAAAGTTTCCTTTTTAGTTTTTTTAGCACAAGTGCTACAAATAATATGGCCTAAGCTGAAAGGTTGGTGGAGACAGCGACAGAAACTAAAGGAGGCAGAATTTGTCATAATTTTGCAAACAACTATCAGCTATTAAATGAATCATGTAACTGTGTATAGCAAAACAGCAGCAATAACTACAGACCTCTAAGGGTTTTTCTGTTTCTTGGCTGAGGCCAATGCCATGGGGCACACAGAGAGGCTGATAAATGTTCCATGCTGATTTGGAAAGGTTGTAGTACACACCTTGCTCCATATATTGACATTGAGCTACAGGACAGGGAGGCATTACAGCAGGCCAAACTGACTGAGCAGGCTTTAGCTCTACTCTTAATCTGACATTGAGAGGTCATTTCTTGTTACAGTGGAGCCAAAGGCTTCTGGAACATTTACTTTTGCAGGTTTCAGATGTTCTTAGCACCATGAATGAAAGAAGTTACCTTTGGACGTCCTTTTTTTTTTAATGAATGTGCCCTTTAAGCCTGAATTGCCAGAGGTTTACATAGGAGCTACGGGCGGAACACTTTCACAGCCCACTCAGCAACCTTTCAAAACCATCGCCGTGACCTTGTCATTTTTATGCTGTAGATGCAAGATTAAAAACATGCGTGGAAGCAACATCACCTTTATCTGCTACCCTCTAGAAGGCCACAGTCTTCATTTAAGACTTCATTTAAGGCTAATGTCATTTCCACAATTCTCCTAGATCTCTTTCTTTGAGAGACGGTGAGGTTTCACAGAGCTGGTGGAATGTTGGCGGTGCCTCTGTGGTGTAGGGGGCTGGTGCGGGGAAGACTAGAGGAGGGACACTAATGGCTAACAGTGGATTTACATTCTTTGTGGAGCATAATGGGGGAGCCAGAGGGGCCGTCAGCGAGGAGGGGAGGTGCCCTACTGCGATGCCTCCTGTGAAAACAGCAGCCCCGTCACTCACTGCACAAGTGCCTCATTATCATCCATGGCTAGTTGTGAACAACTCACCACAGCTCTCTGCTACAGAGGCTAGCACTGCTATCAACACATTCATAACAAATAAAGCTTACATCTGTGAAAAAATAGAAGAAGGTTTACATGAGGAAGTAAAGAGAAACATAACAGAAACATTTCTGGTCTCTAGGCAACCGTCCACTCTTTCTGCATACTCAGAGCAAGATGTTTGTTGGGGGGGTTCATCTTAGGGAAATTTCGTTGCAAAATTTTACCCTCCCACCCATCTTAGAGGGTCTACATATGCCTAGATGAAAAAGAATGGACTTTAAGCATCTGTCTTTAAGCATCTGTCTTATTCACAGATCTCTGCATGTTGACCAAGAAGCCCTTTCAGAAACATAGTGCTTATTTGATGTCAACTGTTGATGAGATCTATTCAGTCCTGGAGGACAGTGAGCAGTTCATGGTGCAGCTGCTTAAATGCTCCTGCTGACCAATGGGGTTCATGAAAGACCATCTATCAATAGACATAGGACAAAAAGTACTGTCTGGAGTGAAACAATCACATTTAAGGACAAATTTGTAGTTCTTATCAGCCTGACATTAAATCCTATAAATATTTACAAAAAATACATTTTCATCAAAAAAGTCTAGTTTAAGAAGAAGATTCATCAAGAAATTGAGCAGCATCATTAAAATTTCCTGAATGAAATCTGATGCAAGCATTTTCTCATTTATATCTTGAAGATCTTTGCTGAAGAATCCAAGTCTTTAACTCCTAACTGGTCATAACCTCCTATGTCACTGAGCTATAAATATGAGGTGACCTGCTCTCTTACTCATCTATAAACATCAGGAAGGTCAGAGAATACATAATGAAATGAAGCAAAGGGTTACTGACCTTAACAAGTCAGACAAGAGCTAAAATACCAAAGTTTCAATCAACTTGAAAAATTAATAATAGCAAAGTTGTAATCAACTCGAGCTGTAATCAACTTACCTAGAAAATTATCCTTGTATATTCTGCTCCAATACACAGTGGGAAGGATGATAGTGAAGGAATTGAGAAGAGGCAAGAAACAAAAAAAGAAAGAAAGTAATCGGCAAGGATCACAGATGGAGAACTGCAAATGTTGGTTGAATCTCAGGGTGACCACGTCTCCAAAACTAGGATAGAATGCCTCCTTCTTGCCAAGAAGCTATTGGAAGACCTGCCAGAAGGAAGCCTCTACTCTCATGAAATTGCAAAGTTCCCAAATAAAACTTTGGTTGGAAATGGTTCTATAGACAGATAAGACAAATAAAACTTTCTGGTTGGAAAAACAGGTTTCATAAAAAATGAGGGACAGTCCCAAAAATAGCTTAATTCCCACTGGGAGGTATGGTGGTGGATATGTAATGTTGTGGAATTGTTTCATTTCCAAAGGCCCTAGGAATATTAATAGGGCACCCATAGTGGTGCCCAGCAGCCATAAAGTGGGTACCTCACATTTGACATTATGAAATGATGTTTCTTAAATTTCCCTAAATAGTTCTTGGCTTGGATGTGCAGTTCTAGAAAAAAAAGAATTGTTATAAAACCTTAACATCATGTAGAGGTTTATTAAACCTTTTAATCATCCCTGCTGAGGACTAAGAGAGGAGTTGTTTTGTGTTCCTCACCATCCTGTTTTCCACTATATACTGTTTAGTCTGTATTGTCCTGCACAGTCATATAGTTTACATTGTATTATGTTTTGTATAGTTTACTGTCTTATCTTCATTTATATTCTCTGTCTGTGCTGATGTTGTTGTTCTGTATTAAATGTAGCACCATGTTCTGGAGGAACTATATTTGTTTTCTTGACAATAAAATTAACACTTTGACTTGAACAGGTTCTTGGGCATCTAATTTACAAAAATTGTTCTTTAAAACCCATCTGCTCAAAGGTTCTTTCAGGAATCCTAAGTGGTTGTTCTATGGCTGTACTCAAAAAAATCATTTTTGGCTGCATTTTTGAGACTGTACATGTTCTGTAACTCATTGGGCCTCATTCACCAATGTCTTCTTAAGTTTTTCCTACATCAGATTCATGACGTGTTTTTAAACTGCAGAATTGTTCACGCTTTTGTGCTGTTGAGTGTAAATACTGTTCTTCTTTAAGAGCAAATCCCAAATTAGAAAACATTGGTGAATGCCAGAATCTTTGTGAAAACTGCGTAAGTGGGTTTTAGGAAGAAATTTCTTCTTTAGAACGGTTGGTGAATGAAGTCCAATGAAACTGGTACTTTGATTTCCTCATCCATCCCATCACTCTAAATCTCTTCATTCACTGATATGAATAAATAAACCTCCTAAAGTGAAAAAAGTTATAACATTTCAGCTTCAAGAAAAGCTAAACACTAGTGCCACTTCCACAGTTTTTTTTTTTTTTCAGGCCTGTTCAGCAGTTGCGATGGTCAGACTACCAAGACAAGCCAAACTGGACATCTGCTGCTTTACTAAAAGGAATGGGCACTCAACATTCTTCTCTAAGTATACTGAGCTTCTTAATTAGGTTTGTTGATTTTCTGTGGCAGGCTTCCTACACTTTGGAAGAACACTTTTATGAGCTGGTGCTGATACGGCATGGAATGATACACTATATGGCCAAAAGTATGGGGACACCTCTCCTAATATTTTAGGTTTAGGTGCTTTAGCCATATCATTGCTAACAGGTGTATAAAGTCAAGCACATAGCCATGCAATCACCGTAGACAAACACTGGAAGTAAAAGATGTCTTACTGAAGAGCTCAATGACTTTAAACGTCACTAGTAAGCACTGTCAAAAGATGCCGTCATTGCCACAAGTCAATTTCTACCTTGATAGATCTGCCCTGGTCAACTGTAAGTGCTTTTACTGTGAAAGCTCTGGAGCAGTGAAAACATGTTCTCTGCTCTGATAGATGAATCACACTTCACTGATCGATGAATCTGGTTTTGACGGATGCTACCTGCCAGAATGCATAGTGCCATAATGACTCGATGGTCAGGTGAATTGGAGGTATTGTTAAACTGGAATTTTGGATTTGGGGGAGCCCTATTTTTTCCACAGATGTCAACAATGTGGGAACAATATCTTCCAGTTTATGTGGTATATGGATTACTTAGTCGGGAATGTGTATTCCGACTAATTTTGATATCCATGTATCTGTTAGTTCATGAACAGATATCCAGTTCACGAAAGAGACATTCATTCAACCATAAAGAAGGGAAAAAAACAGGCTTATGTTTATCCTTTATTATGGTTTATTATTAGTTGGATGCTGATGAGGACTCGCTATCTTCTACATGAAGTACTTTCTCCTCAATGAACAACAACATGTTAGTTATCAGATAAATAAAATTGCAATTTTTCTGAACATAGCTAACATCAGCTGGTTAGCCTAGCAAGTGATACAACTGTGCTCCTCATCCTCAACAACACACCTTGGCTCTGCGCTCATGTTCAGGCACTCTTGTTTTGGAGTAGCAAAATATAACATAACATACTTACTCACAAATACAAGCAAAACCATTGTGGATTAAGGAATTGTTAGCCTGTATGTTTTTTTCTGTTTTCCTGTGCTAAAGATGAATACATACCTAAATTATGATTTAAATACTAGCACCTCAAATAACTAACCAAGTACTGAAGCATCCATGCACATTCCTAGATCTTTGCACTGATATCATGAAAATAATATCTGTTTCTGTCTCAATGACCTAAGCCAATAAATTTACTTGGCTGTTTTTAATATTCCTTGCTTGTCAGTTTTGGCATGAAAATATTATTATTTAAACAACCAAGATAACTGTTTCAAGCCATGCATCTGACATCATTAACCCTTCCTGTCTTTTTTAACTGAATACTGTTAAGTGCCAATTACTGCTGCCAACTACTGTACACCCCAGCCTTCATTTCTAACAGCACTAACTAATTTAACTTGACTTAAATTGATGGAGTTGACTAGTGAACATGGAACAAGCTAACTGTATGAACAAATGGCTACCTCAGAAGTGACAACTGCATCTGACTATGCAAACTCAACTAGATACAGTTGAAGAACAGAATTTTTTTCAGATTTATCAGGATAAATAAAAGCATTTGACAAAAGGTACTTCAAGGTTGAGCCATAATGAACACATGTACTTGGGAAGTTAATGTTCTTCCAAAGCGCATGTTACAGCAAAATGTATATGTACATATTTGCTATGTTTTACATTTACAAGCACTTGAATATTAGTAGCCACTCACTGAGAAAACAAATTCTGTGGGTGCTGAAAATAGATGTTTGGGTGTTTAGATGTTTTTAGGTGTAAAGATTCACTGACATTTGTTATCTAACGTGAATTTTCTGTTGTAAAATATGCAGAATATAACCATCTTTCAGCCATTTTGTTCTTCATTTTCTTTAAGTGCGCACACACACACACACACACACACACACACACTCACTCACTCACTCACACACAGCGGGGGTGTTAGATTCACTGAGAGCCAAATTGAAATGCACTCAGTGGATTAGCTCTATCTGAGAGAGGAGTGCCTGTGAGAGGTTGAATATGCCTGAGGAGAAGTGACCTGTGCCCATCATGATTACAGCCTCCCCAGTTTGTTACGCAACTGCTCCACAAGTGCAGTCAGACAACTCCTACAGCTGTTTCATGCTGGAGTCACGACTCAGTTGTGTAGGCTCTGCTTTAGCTTTTTGTCCTCCGATTTTTTTTCCCTCCTCTCTGCTGCCGCGGCCTATTGTGGGCCTCCTCCACCCCCACGGCTGGGTGCTGGTGAGCCCCTCTTTTCAAAGCCAGGGGTTTTCAAATGAAGATGGAGGTGGTGGGGTGACCCCATCCGCCGAGCGTGGGCCGTGTGGTTTGGGGGACAAGGGCCGATTGAGCGTTCCCCGTGGCCTGTTGTGCTGCACCGTTATATAACACCTTACTTCAGACGACCACAGTGTATGAGGAGCGCACAAAAGCTCCGGCGACCCTGATGGCTATAATAGAAACCAAGCTCCGACAGTAAATACAGCAGGTTGACGCTGGAAGTAAGAATAGATGGCTAATGAATAAATATTAGACGAACCCACACCACCCTACCTCACTTCGTTTCCATCTAGTGACAGAGAAGGAAAGCATGAGACCTTCCAGGTGATGCATGCTTCCTTTGTCTTCATGGTAACATCAATGTATGTGTGCGTGGATGTGTGTCTGTACGCGCGTGGGTAGTGTTCTGTATTATTCCCGTCTTGTAAAACATGTCACTGTATAGCATATAGCTTATTCACTGCGGTGTGATGCCTTTGATTCCTTTTTTTGAAATGGTTGCTATTATGTCTCAAGGACAATGCTCAAGAATAAGGACCAATCAGTCTCTCAGCTCCTCTGTGCTCAAGAACAAAACTCCCTTCATCTCATTTCACAACGACAGGATAGAAAATGCAGCGGAACAGTAAAAAAAAAAAACCTGCAATACAAGTCACCAATTCATTTGACAGGGGTAGCTGACAAAAAGGCCTAGGGGAGTTTTTGTTCTTGGACAATAGAGAATAAAAGGCACTGGATTCATTAGTTGGTACAGTATGTGCTAACAATCTGTGTAGATCAGTGGGCTATACTCAGGCATTTTGGTGCCCGCAACATATGGTCTCCATGCCTAGTATGAAAGGGCAGGGACACAGTTAGCTGATAATTGATAGTGCTAAGTGTTAACATTAGCAAAGTAGGCTTGATTCTAAAAAAAGTACGTTCACTAATTATGTCCTAAAAAACCTGGCAAATATGTGTGGAACGCACATTCAAAATGTGATGTTACGCTGATATGTTACTGGCTATTAAAGACAATACCAAATAATGAGAAGAAGCTCTTTATCCACCAGTTAAGGACCAAGTTAAGGTTGTGCCCACTGTAAAAATAACATGTAGACTCTTGGTTGTAAAATTTGATACCTCATCATAAAGATCTTCCTTCCTCTATCACCCAGAATCCATTCAATGGAAGCTTGTAGGACAATGTAAAAGTATTGTTTTTATGATTTTCAGCAGATACTATTATTTATTCAAAACAAATAACAGTCTGAATGTCTGTGTTCAGACAGAGAGGGTGTTATGGCAAGTGGGCTCCCCACCGTCAGTCCCGAAAAGCACTTTATCCCAAAGATGATTCTAAAATGGTAGAGTGAGCATCACACTGAGCACTCTCTCTGACAGTTAAAAGGATCTAAAATGCTTCTGGAGCAGCCTAAGGTCACCATGCCCAATGTCAAGTGTCAGCTTGGGGGTATAAAGCCTCCCAGAATTGAGCTGGGAAGCAGTGGAACTGCACTCTCTGGAGTGATGGAGCTCCAATATCTTTGGGATGAGTTAGTGCAGTGTTTGTGATCCAGAACTAATCATGCAGCATCAGTAGCTGACCTCACTAATGCTCCTGTGGCTGAATGCAATCAAATCCTCACTGTGATGTTCCAACATCTAGTATAAAGCCTTCTCAAAAGACCAGTGTCTATTATTACAGCCAAAGGGGGACAATTTCTCTGTTAATACCCTTGGATTAGCAGGTGTCTACAAACATTTGGACATACTCACATTAATGCATTGGAAGCATGTAAGAGGCAGGTGTCCATTCATTTAGTTTGTTTGCTCTTGTTTACAGTGAGCTGGGAACTGAAGGATGTTTTGTTATGTTTTCTTCTTATTTGTTTGTTAGGTTTGTTTGTTGGTCAGTTTCTTAGTTTGTTATTTTGGCACTGATCAGCCTGGAGACTTCGCTTTTAATTCTAGTCCTCAGAATTGGGGATAAAATTAAGCATCTGATCAGAAGTTTTGTGCGTTGGTGCTTTAGTCTAGTGGACTGGTCTTGAATTACGGTCTGACCTACACCAGACTGTAACAGCTGCAGACTCATTCTTTACAGTAGTGGTCCTGCAGAGTTAACTCCAACTTGCACTGAACTGGCACTCCTGAACACTAATGCTTATGATCCAGCCAATCAAGGACGTTTTAAGAATTTAATTAGCTGGAGCAGGTGTGGCAGAATTTGGTTGGAACTAGATTCTGCAAGAAGACCAGGGTTGGTATGCACTGCCCAACATACCCTATAGTTTTGTCTTGTAGCTGTCAAACAAGGGTATGGGGGGTTTCCACTGGAGCTTACATCACAAGAATCTTTACTGTTTTGACCAATCCAATTAAAAGGCAAGAAGTTTGCATTTGCTGAATACCCAGAACTCTATGATTTCATGGATTAAAATAAGTGTGACATGAAGGAAAAGCAGCCTTTTAGCTTTTTTCTGCCTGTACATATTGAAATGCTAGCTAGCTAGTACCGCTGCTTGACGCAGTTACAACACTACTGTTGATTAGCAACAAGGACACACGCAGCCCAAAGCAGAGTTAAAAAAAGTGAACCCCAAGAAAGTAAACTTTGTGCAGTCTGCACAGAAACAGTGTGAACGCCCCCTTTAAAAGTGTTTTTCATTGTATCCCTGCAATCTATACTATACTCCTCAGTATGTCACCCCTGCACCAACGCATGTGGACACTTATTTCTTCTATGTGAGCTTGCCTCAAATGTTTGTCTCACAGCTCTGATGAGGTTATCACTCTTAGTTCCTTTATTCTGTGTACATGCAACTGCAAGAGTGAAGACTGGTAGGTACAATTCCTCTATTTGGCATTTATTTTATTTCAGCTACAGAGCAAAAAAAAAAAAATCCCTATACTACTTTCTTCACATTAGATTTGAATGCTGAATTTGCTGGTTTGCTATTTGATTAACCCTACACTCTTACCAAAAAGAGTTCTATATAGCACTGAAAAAGGGTTCTTTGACTCATAATAGTAGTTGATTAGCTTTTACTGCTATAGTGAGGCAGTTTTGAAAGGGTTCTTTAAAGAACCATACACAGCATGTTTCCCAACATAGAGAAGAACAATTTGAGTATGAAATTAGCCATTTATGCCTTCAAATGGTTCTTAAAGGTTCTATAAAGAACCATTGCTTTTATAAAGAAGCCTTGAAGAAGAGTGCATCTTACCTAATGTGTCATGATTTTCTACCCTTTATATCTTTATAATCTGCCCAAGACTACTAGTTCATGTCCATGTTGGTCAATAAAATGTATCAGCATGTGGAATTGGCTACTGTCTTTTCTACCACGATATAAAGAATCACGATGCTGTCTTTACTGTTGGAGGCACAGTGGTAGTTTCTGATGAAGCAAATGCACACATTCAAAATACTATTCAGAGGAATAGAATTATTAATGGAATATATTCAACATGGTATATATTCAGCTTTGTAGGATCATAATTTTTGTACACCAAAGTAAATGTGACAACAGCATAAGGAAATGTGAAAGAGTAGATGAAAAGGCAGAAATACCTGCTTTTTTTGCATCATTATTAACATTATTAGAGTTAATGTATGTTCAGTGTAGATCCTGGAGTCTTTAACCTTGTCACTTGGTAAAATGTGTACCCAACTCTTTGGACTGCCATTAAATACAACCTCATTTTACTCTCAAACTCCAAGCTGAACTCTGGCAGATATTACTGTGCTACTGCTAAAACAGTTCTATCACCAGACCAGTGAGCAAACGCCACAGACGGAGCTGGAACAGAGAGTTCACACAGACAGCGTCACTGGTGGCATCACTGACTCTTCAGTCGTAGAAACATAGAAATCAATTATTTAATATTTGGTTGGTTTTGGGGTCACAGAGTACCACTATGGCCATAACAATTACTTCAGCAGTTTGTCAAATGAAACAGCATTCTGCTCAGAGCCAGTTAATTAATTTTATAAGCTTTAATTGAAGGGCTTTGTCCAATTAATTTGGCAAAATTTGCAGTCATGGGATAAAGGCTGTGTTCACATTTCTGACACAGATGAAAGTATTTAATTAAATTTCTAAAATGTGACACTTTTAAAGTTTCAGTGTTTCCTGAAATCAATGTCATACATCTGAAAAATGTTATTGACAGCTTAAACAGAGAGCTTTAGCACACTGGTGAAAGGGTCAGCTGGGAAAAAGCTTTTTAAAGTATGCTGGCAAACTACAAACAAAAATGTGCTTACTTAAAACTTACTATTGCTTTAAAGCATTTTTTGTAAATATATTAACTAAAACCAATGGGGAGGAATTTTATAGGTTAAATTAAACAAGTAAAAAAGTTAAACAAGTAAAAATTAAATAAAAAGCAAAAGAAAATGATGTTGCTAACATTTATGTAAAAAATGTACAAATATAAAATAACATGAATGAGAAAATACATAAAATGTAAAATACAATTACAAAACAATAAAAAGTTATGACTATTATGTGCTATTAATACACATTATTATTATTATTATTATTATTATTATTATTATTATTATTATGTCCATTACAGTTACACTCAGATTTAATATTTAATAAAGTAAATACTGTATTTTTTCTCAGTATTTTTTTAACTGTGTAGAAAAACATCTCTTGTGGAAATTCTTAGCTATTGACCCTTAAATGAAAAGCAATTCAATAGTAATTGAAAGAGTGAAGATCTTACTGAGTGTTTAAATCTGCCTAAGAGACCAAAGGAACAGGATGATTAAACGCTGGCAGATTTGAAACTGCAGGCTACCTTTCTGGTAAAAGCTAAACAGAGCTGATTAATGGAGGATCTTTGGCTACATTTCGACAGTGTTTAGTCTTCAAAGTGAAGATCAGAAACCTGTCAGATGTGTGGAAAAAAAAGATACAGCTTTCGCTACCTGTTAACATGTATTCACAATAAAAGACCCTTTATCTTTCCTCCTCCCCTCTCCAGGTATCCTTTTCTCCTCTGCACTTCTTCGCTCTCTCACTCCCTGAAACATGGTTGAGCGCGCTACAAGTTCATTCAAGGCAAACGGTGCAAAAACGATAACAATTCTGTTGGTTCATGTTCCAGGGCTAATGTACATTCATGGTTAAATTCCTGTCTTCTACAGGTGATGATGAACGGCTTGACTCACACTTTATACATCAGATAAGGCACCAATGATTTATCGCCCTAACACCACCATACTGCCCACATTGTTTTTATATGGGAATGGTTGGCTCTGCTTGGAAAAACTTAATACAAGCACAGTGTCAAAAGAAATATTATGTGCTAATCAAAACAAAATGCTTCTCTCTACAGATTTTAGAAAGAAAAAAAAAGAAAAGAAAAGAAAAGAAAAGAAAAAAGAAGGACTGGACTGCTCAAGACCTTGTATGTGACAGATAGGAGGACTTAAAAGTGTCAAAAATGCAAAGATGTAGGGAAGGAAAGCCTGTAAAACGTATGCTTTATAACTTTTAACAGATGTGACTGCATAGGAAGAAAATTATAAATATATAGAACTACAATACATACATAGAACATAGAACTGTTGCAAAAGCAAGTTTATACCTTTATGCAAGTTTAAACCATCTTGATTTTCTCTGCTAAGCATCAAAATGCAGTGAGCATGCATCTGATTTCATTAACGAGCAAATAAAATTGCATAGCCTGAAAGACAGGAGCACGAATCTTCACGTCTTCCTCTATGACTGAACTTTGTGTCTTAAATATAATTTTGTCTTCACCATATAAAGCTTCATAGAATATTAAGAAAACCTTTAGGTTAAAAAATTACTGTTTAATCTCAAACCAAAAAAGCAGCTACTTCTGCTTCTTTTATACAGTAAACTAAGCATCACTGAGTGTGTTTTCAGTTCATTAATTTGTTGTGTTCATTATGCATTAATGAATATATTTAAATAATATTTTGACCATTTAATTGCAGTGGTGTTATTACGTACTATTTATAAATATGTCAGGAATGCCTGATGTACATATAGTTACTGTAAGGCGTTACCCAAAAATCTCTGTTTTGATGTCATCTTTTTGAGTTTTTTTTATGTCACTGTGCACCAGCGCTTGGAGAAAAATCATAGTATACTCTTTCTGCAGGACCCCTAGCTGCCATTCCACCAAGGGAATGGAAATCAACTAGAATAGTTTGTAATTAATATAATCAAGTAAAATACTTTTCACTGTAGCTCATCAAATTACCTAGGACAATGTTGGCCTTCTGTGTGTGTGAAGTGTTGTGACTCTGTGTTAAACTGCTAGTAAGCAATGAGGACTGAAAGGAGAAGGGTGGGAACCCCCTGATGCGAAAACAAGTCACACCACTCCACAAAGACGACAGTGACGAGAGGATGGAAATCAAGCTCACTTCCAGTTTTGTATGTATACACATTAGCATCAAAATGTAGTCCATCAACTTTATTAAACAAAACCGATGTAACAGATCTGGCAGTTGACGCTTTCCTTCGAGCATGTGCAACTGTCCAATGACGTTGCGTGAGCGGCAGTTCAAAAAGAAGTGGTGGCTGGCTTCACAGGTCTCGGAGGAAGCCTGTGTTAGCCTTCGCCCTCCTAGCGTTGATTGTATTGTGTGATTGGGGGAGTCCTAGCTAGCGGGTGGAATTGGCGACGACTAAATCGGGGAGATAATTGGGTAAAAATCATTAAAAAGAAAAGTTACCAATTCGCATTGACTGTAAAATGCAATTAAAAATATTTCCACTATCAGCTATTATTTCCATAAATACTGACAAGGCAATGATTGATTAACTCAAAGTGTCATGTGGAATTATCTGTAGGTTGACATATTGGCCAAAGTGCTTGGACTAGTGTAATAGTACAGCATAGTGCTCTTAAACAGTAAGTTTATTTATGGATTATTAAACGGTACAGATCTTTCATCAGTTAGCTGGTTAGCTAGCTAACTATTTCATTAAGATCTCAAAAATGTTACACTATATGGCCAATATGTGGACACCTGACCTTCACACCTATGTAAGCTTAATGAGTTGGACAGCCCATTCCAAAACCATGGAAATTTATATGGAGAGCTTTACACCACTCCAGCCAAAGCTTGGCATTGCACATAGTGAGCATGGGCTTGTGTGCAGCTGCTCAGCCATGGAAAACCATTTCATGAAGCTCCCATTGCACAGTTGTTGTGCTGATGTTGCTTCCAGATGCAGTTTGGAACTCTGCAGTGAGTCATACCACAGGCAATTTTTACACACTATGCACTTCATCACTCAGCAGTGCCACTCTGTGAGTTTGCATGGTCTATCACTTCGTGGCTGAGCTGTTGTTGCTCCTAGACACTTCCATTTCACAATAGTTACAATTACACTTGTCCAAGGCAGATCTAGCAGTGCAGAAACTTCACAAACTGATCTGTTACAAAAGTGGCATCCTATGATGTTTAAATCAGTGAGCTCTTCAGTATGATCCATTCTACTACTAATGTTTTCTATGGAGATTGCATGGCTATGTGTGTGAAACACCTGAACTCAATAGTTAGGAGGGTGGTCCACATATTTTTGGCCATGTTGTATAGTTTAGCCAGCAATCCTGATTCTGGATGTGCAGTTTGCAGTCTCACCTCTTCATAGAGAAGGACATTTTTCACTGTCAAAAGTTGGTTATCATACCTGTTATGTCGGTCCAAAATTCTTGCTGTATTGCAAACAATCACCTTTTACCTTTTAGCAATTCACCTTTCACCAAATATTGCACTGTATCACAAAGCAAAAGCATATATCCAATTGTTTGCAAAAATGTTAATGCTCCTAAGCAAATTGCATTGTTTTGTTGATTTTCTAAGTGAAAATAAGACATTATTAATAAAACATAATCTACAGGAAATATGCTCAAATATGACATTTTTCTACAGCTTTTAGTGAGGATTTTGTATTTAATAAAAAATAATATAAAATGTGGAATTACTTTTGTTTAGGCTACATTGATTTTTTTTGTTTTTTCCAGTAAGTAAAATTCAGCAAATAAATAGTAATTGTCTATGACAATGTGCTGAAGTGTGTTCCAGCAGCAGAAAAGCAACAAACACATGTAATTTGACCTGGGCACCCAAACGTTTGCATACGACTGTACGTTTAAGGCAACTCGGTGTGTAAATCTCAAATTTGAGTGGGATTATTTGAAAACATTGATAGTTAACGTTTTAAGTGATATAAAATTATGACTTTAATCCAAAGAGCATAAATAGGGAGGATGCCATTTTTATGTGCGGGATGATTTTTGCCATATTTTTACTGAGAGGATGGCACTGCATCTCCTCTCAAATCGAGCTCTGCATGTAGGCTGTTCCACTGTGTGTCAGCTCCAGTGTTATCATGTGTTGGTGAGTGCTTCTCTTTTCTTGCTTCCACGAAGAATGCAACTACATTCTTAAAAATAAAGGCTTCTATATCTCTTTTGGCTTTGATGTACAGTTCTAGAAAAAAACTTAAATCATTGTTGAACATTTACATTATGTGTAGCATCTTTAAACATCAAGGAGGTTCTTCACAATTGCACATCTCATTCACATACATGGTTTTTAAAAAACCGTCCATCGAACAATTCTTTAGGGAACCAAAAGTGGTTATTTTATGGCATTGATCAGAAAAAACCTTCATTTTTCATAGTGTACTCTCAGTCTTTTTTGTGACTGGCTGATGTTTTATATTCTGTATATACTGAAATAAAGGTCTGCAAAGGTCTGAAAGGGATCTGTTGTAATGCAACCCTATTTTTCTGTAAGGGCATAAATGATAATCTCTCACCTTTTTCAGTGTAGTGGTGCAGAGCCCACTGTGGTGGTGAGCACAAAGGTTTTGCACAGTTGGAAATAAAATATGTGTATTATTAATTCAGCATAAAAGAGTAAGTGTGCAGGATAATGAAAAATACAGGAAAATAAACTCAGTAAAGTGTATTCCCAACTTAAATACGACTAAAAGCACAAAAGAGCGTGTATCCCACTGATCAGCCTCCAAGGTTAAAGCATTAAATTCAACTTGCTTCTGTTGACTTTCACTCTGTTGATTTCAATAGAACTGTTAATCTTTTTGTTGTGAAACATCACAATGTGGAGAAGGTTTGCTGCTGACACAAAGCTCAGTATATGCAATTGTGCAGAATAAATTGAAGTATATATCTTGGGTCAGACTCAAGGATGCTGAAAAAGCCTTTGCAAAGCAGACATGCTAATTAGGGCCAGTAGCATTAAATTATCCATATGCTAAAAACAGATATACTGCAGACATATATTATGTTGGTGACTCTGCCTGTTCTCTGCGGAATTTTTAAAGCTTCCTCAGACAGATTCACAGTGCCAGAGTGCGTGAGTGGCAGGTCTGCAGTAAGCGGGTGGTGGGCTCAGGAAAAGATCTTTTTCCAGGGAGACCACCTCCAGATCAGGTGCCTCTCTGCTCATTCACAGAGAGTCAAGCAGAACCTCAAACAAAGGCATTCTGGAGAGGAATGTATACATCTCAGCCCTGCTCAGCGTTTCACACACACCGCTTCCCACATAAATTACACACAGGCATGATTACCCTCTCACTTCCTCTGTTTACCCTGCCCTTGGTGATGAATGACCATTAGGGCACTTCCCTCGGTCGGCCCTAAAGACACATCAGCAGATCAGAGATGGTGTTGAGGTATCACCCCCTGCCAAGTTCACAGTGCAGCAAAACAAGGGGCATAGGTGTCGACCCGTATGGTTTACCCGAATAATATTTTGGAGGTATGTGGCCATATAAAGCTGGAAATCTGATCTGATATCTAATCTAGTCTAAAATGGTTTTCCCAGTTAATTTTGGCTAGTTCAATAATTATCACAGGCAAATTCGTATTTTACTTGCTGTTTTATTAGACTCATTAGACTTAATCTGATCAGTGATGTTGTCCTAAGAAAAAAAAAATGGGTATGCTATAAATCTGCACCAGGTGAGTACAACATGGTCATCAAATCTTATTATGAAATGAATATTTTAGCATTATTGTGAATTTCTACATAAATGTGACCTAAATATGATTGGATCTTCACTTAAGTCATAACAATAGATAAAGAGAACCCAATAAAACAAATAACACAAACAACTGACAAACATCAAATGTCTTTGTTGGCAAAAGTATGTGAAAATGGTGTGACCAACTTAAGCAGCAATGACTTCAACCAACTTGCACATTAGAGGAATCTTGGCCCATTTTTCCTTACAGAAATGCTTCAACTGTGTAACGTTGGTGGGCTTTCATGCATTTATTGCATGCTTCAACATTTCTACTTGATTAAAGTCTTGACTTTGACTAAGCCACTCCAAAAGGCAACAATTCATCTGCTTTAAACATTCTTTGAAGACTAATTGTTTTTTTTTTGGTTCATTGTCTTTCTGCAGGACCCACCTTCTGTTGAGGTTAGTACACAGAATATAATCCAGAATTCAAAGCGCCATTAAATGATGACAAGCTGTCCTGGTCCAGTAGCATCAAAACAGGCTCAAACTTCCATACTGTCACATCGCATTTCACTATTTGGATGAGGCTTTATGCTGAAATGCACTGTTCAGTCTTTGGCAAACATAAGATTTCTTATTTAAGCCATAAAGATCTTTTATTTACCTTATCTTTTTACTTTACCTTAATTTAGATTTTTACCTTATCCATGCGCATAACATTATTTCAGTTGTCTTCGGACTCATCCAGGTGGTCTTTAGGAAACTTTAAACAGACAGCAATGTTGTTCCTGGAGAGCAATGGCTTTCTCCATGCCACACATACTATTCTTGTTCAGGGTTTGCCTGATGATGAACTCATGAACATTGACATACCAAACTTCTAGATACTCACATACTTTTGCCAAGCAAAATACATAATGAATGAAAACCTATATAAATATTTGTGTTATTTGTTCAATTGGGTTTTCTTTATCTACTTGAGTTATATTTGCTATGTCCATTAAACTTTCAGCTCAGGCCACCAGGTAACACCCATAGCACATCTGCTAACTTTAAAGGTCAGTAGCACAAAGGAAAAAGTAGAAGCACAAGTCCATTTGAAAACATTTTATTATTCAAAAATAAACTGTCTTTACAAGACGTTGACTAGTTTCAGGTTAGCCTAAGGTGTGAATTGTAGGGGCTGGGCTAGCAGGCACAAGAATATGCAGATAGGTGGACATACCAATCTTTTCTATTCATCATCAACACAGAGATGGGATCCTTCAACTTTGGCTAAGTATCATTTATTATTCGTCATTTATTGCTGCATTTTTTCACTTCCAACATGTGTTTTTTAATACGTATCTACACATCCCACCGATATAGAGACCCGCATCATCATTGCTGGAACTGCAATATTAGTAATCTTATCTATCCTTCACGGTCGTCATAATCTCAAACCAGGGTAGCAGGTTCTTCTGGAATTGCCAATCCACAGTCCAGAAGGCAGACTTAATTTCAGCCTCAGCATCCTTCCATTTGCTGCACTTCCTGGCTTTGACAGAGACTTGGATGGTCCCCGAGAACTCAGTGACTCAAGCGGCCCTATCCTCTGCCTTTAATTTTTCCCTTCTCTAAGACAGACTGGCAGGGGTGTTGGCACTGGTATGCTTCTGTCTGGAGAGTGGCAATACACTCCACGCTCATTCTCTAATCTTTCAGTTTCCTCCTTTGAGTACCATGCTGTTCCTGTATCTTTCCTGGTTAAATTTCATATCATTGTCATTTATTGTCCTCTTTGTCCTCTATGTAATGTCATGGTCTCTTCCCCATTGATGGAACTCCACTCATTCTCCTTGGTGACTTCAACCTTCCATTGGACAAGCTGCAGTCATCCTGCCTCCTTCCACTGTCACCATCCTTTGACCTCAACCTCAATCAGTCTCCTCTGATGCACAGAGCTGGCAACATTCTGGACCCGATCTTCAGTAGACCTACCTCAGCACTAGATATCACAGTAACCCCCTCTTCACTGCTCAGATCATCAATTTCTGTCTTTCACACTCTCCCTCCCTGCTTTTAATGTCCACATCTCCCCTCCATGTTCTTCACTCACTGCAACCTGCACTCCACCCCTCTCCCATCTCTTGCTTCAACTATGCTAACCACCCTTCCCCACCCTGACTCATTTTCTTCTCTCTCCCTGCATACAGCTACAAATACTTCCCTTTCTTTACTCTCATCTGCAATTAACCTTCTGTGCCCTCTCTCCTCCAAGCCAGCAGTATCTCCCTCATCTGCCGCCTGGCTGACAGTTGTTCTGAGCA
Source organism: Colossoma macropomum (assembly GCF_904425465.1). Classification (NCBI taxonomy): domain Eukaryota; kingdom Metazoa; phylum Chordata; class Actinopteri; order Characiformes; family Serrasalmidae; genus Colossoma; species Colossoma macropomum. The sequence goes on along the minus strand of NW_023494784.1, from coordinate 17,798,874 downwards.
GCAACTGAAGGGACCTAAGATGGTTGAGAGAAGATGGAGGAAGTTCCAGCTTGACTCAGATCTTCACTCCTACCAATCTCTCCTTTCAAAGTTCTCACTTTAAGTATCTGCTGCAAAGAGTCATCTTTCTACTGATGGAACCTTGAAGCATCAACATCTGATTCATGCAAGCTTTTCAGCATTTTCTCTTCTCTTCTCAACCCTCCTTCTCCCCCTCCACCTTTTCTCTTACCTCGGAGTGTTTAGTCACCTTCTTTGAGAAGGTTAATAGAATCCGCCAGTCTTTTTTCTCTGTCTCCACTCCCCCTTCAGTCCTCGCCCTCTTGCTCTTAATTCCCTAGCCTGTTTTTCTTCTCTTTCCACAGAAGATGTCCTTCAGCTACTCACATCCAGCAGTCCAACCACCTGCCCACTGGATCCTATCTTACCAACAGTGTTCCAGTCAATCTCCATGGACCTGCTGCCCTTCATCATTTTCATCATGAACAGCTCCTTCTCATCAGGTCATGTTCCATTAGCATTCAAGACTGCCAGGGCGCTACCCATCCTGAAGAAGCCCACACATGACAGCTGTGATGTCAGCAGCTACCGAGCAGTATCACTCCTTTTTTTCCTCTCAAAAATTCCTGAATGTGCAGTCTATCAAATAGGTGCACTCAACATAAACTGCCCTCATAGCAGTGACTGAGAAGCTCCAGTAAGATCAACTAATCTGATTTTTTTCACAAGATCCTCCTGTCTGTCCTCACAATCCTTGGAATCTGCATGCAAGTAATTTGTGTCCCATCAGTAGGGGCACTTTTATTAGGTAACATGGAGAGGGTCCATATCGCTCCATGCAGGCTCTCCACCAGTGTTCCACAAGGCTTAATGCTGGGTCCTCTTCTCTTTTTATACCACAGTCTTTCTCTTGGTGATGTAATATCCTCTCATGACTTCTTTTACAACTGCTATGCTGATGACATCCAACGAATGCTTTCCTTCTCACCTTCTGATGGCATCCAGTTGCATCTCAGCATGTATGGCTGACTTCTCTTCATGGATGGCAGCTCACTACCTGAAGCTCAGTCCTAGCAAGACTGAGCTGCTATTCACCCCTGGAACTACAGGTCCTCACTGTGATCTTGCTATCTCATTTGAGAGCTCCTTGGTTGTCTTGGTGTGATTCTGGATGACCAGTTATTGTTTTCTGATCATATTGCAAACCTGAATCAGTCGTAAAGGTTTTTTCTCTACAACACCCAGAGAATTTAACCCTTTCTCTCTCAGGATCCCACTGAAGTGCTTGTTCAGTCTCATCATCTCAAGGCAGGACTACTGCAACTCGCTCCTGGCTGGTCTTGTGGGCCACAAGACCCTTGCCACTAATACAGAATGCAGAATGTATGGCTAGTCTTCAATTTTTCTAAGTTTACTCATGTCCTTTACTGGCTTTCTGTAGTTGCCCACATCAGATTTAAAGCTCTGCTGCTAGCCAAAAATGGACCTTATGGCAATGGTCAAAACTCAATCTGTGCCTTGTGCCCTTCGAGTTTTAAGTACAGCTTGGCTTGACCTGCCATCCTTCAAGACATGAGGAAGACCAGCATCAAGACTCTTTTATGTCCTGGCACCCAGGGGGTGGAATGGACTTCTACTAGCTGTCCAAACAGCAGACTCCCTTGTGGTCTTCAAATGCAAATTGAAGACCCATCTCTTTATGAAGCACTTAAGTGAGGATTAATATATGTGAGCACTTACTGAAATGCATTGTATTGCGCCTGTCTTAATTTGGTGTCTTTCTTCCTTCTTTTATTTCTGGCATTGTCTTAGCTCAAGGGTAGATTGGACTCTAACCTATTTGTACTAGCTAGGATGCATCCTCTGAGTGCACGTCAAAGCACTTTTGCAAGACGTTCTGTAGAAGAGCATCTGCTAAATGCAATAAATTATATGTAAATGTAATGATCAGTATACATGTTTGAGAAGTAACAAAATGGGAAAGTTTTACGACAGCTAATTGAAAGTAAACTGAAAAAACAAATTCTGGATACCATGTTTACATTAATCATGCCAGGAACATCTTTTAGCCACAAAACAAAACCTTTATGCGTACGAGTTTTCATGTCTAATAAGAAGGTTGCAATAAAAGCTGTCCCTTCAGATAAGCTAATTCTAAAGCTAACCCTGGAAATAATCAGTGCAACATAAGTTGGTAAGGAGCACTAAGGAGATCTTTTAGCCAACTTTAATGAAACAATACAAAGGATGGCACGTGTACAAGTGCATTAATACTTATCATGTTTTAAATCAGAAATGTGAGCACTGTAGAGTCCTGTTTAATTTGACAGAAGCTAACTGTCGGCAGCTGAGGTAAGAAAAGCTAACTAGAAAAATGATAGATAACTGATCTTAAAGCTGGTATGCAGTGCTATGCATTGTCTGTAATGCTTTTTTGTCTTTGTTTATCATTATAGACAACATATTAAAATTACTGCTAGCACAGTAACCCAGATAAAGTTTAGCATACCTTACAGCCAGCACTGTTCTGGCCATCAATAGCTTTGATGCTGAATGACGAGGGTTGTCTTCCACAAAGTTTAATCCAAAATACTTCAAGCTTCAGGAATAATACAAAAGTAACATCATCCTCCAGATGATCAGGATAGCATGTTTCTGTATTGCACATTGATTAGTAACATCGTTTTAACACTTCTTATATTAATATGAAGTAATTTTGATTAATTTGTTGCCTTTGCCGTTCTCACCACAGGTTTGTTTTTTAGGAGTTTTGTTAGTCTTGTTAGTCCTTTGATTGATGGAGGAAGTAGCACATGTAGGTGATTGTGACTGACTGAGAAGCATGTCAATCATTATTTTGCAAACAGTGAATTGAGCAGTTGAAGGGTTTCGTTCCAAAACGCTTTATAGACCACTTTTAAGGATCTTCTTTTTTCCCATGATATACATTATTGGGAGTGGGCTTTACACATACAAGAGGATGCTATATGATGATTAACATTACCTTTATTAGTGAAATTAAAATGTGTTTTAGATTGTATGTTGCATATGTTATTCTTTTCAAAAGCTTGTTATATCCAAAATTCTTACAAATGGATATACAGTGTTTTGGAATGAAGCTCTTCAATTGCTTTTAAATAGTTCAGGAAAATGATAGTAATAACTCCAGACCTTTATAGGTTAAGGTATGTTAATATAGCAATGCCAATCCATTTTGTACCACTCCACTGAACCATTTTATTAATTCATTCTTCATGAAATGTTCACACAATGTATAGAGCACCTGAATGGTTTAAAAGAAAAAAACAAAATGAAGTGATGTGGTTTTGATATGACAGCGTCGATAAGCACAATTCAATGACTGCATATAAAGTGTGCTTGAATAGATGCTAATTTTATGCGTCAGTCTCACATGCACAAGAATGCGCTTAATTAGCGTCCGCATTCCGAATCCAAATGCTCTAGCTGGCAGTAGCCAGTCGAGGAAATCGAGTTGCCTGGGCTACAGACATTTGGATGGGACTTGGCAGAGAGCGAGAGAGGATGAGAGTGAGGAGGAGAGAGGCGTCATCTCGCTGCCTCTTCACCAGCTGCTCTGCAGGAGCGCGAGGAGTGGGCCGCTTTGGCACAGGCGCTGCTGCTGAGGAGGGTCAGGGGTACCCTCTCCAGGGACAGCCGTGAGGGGGAGTGTGTGAGGGGGCCGTAGAGTGGGCTAAGCTACAGTGCTCCGAGCAAGGTGTTAAGAGTTCAACCTCAGACAAGTAGCACTGAGAAAGGCAGAGAAAACAGAGCAAGGAAGAGATTTCTGTGTGTGTTTGTTTGTATGTGTGTGTGTTTTTGTCTTAGCTCCTTGCTGGATGTGCTCAGTTACGCAGACATGCTAATCACAGTGGGCCTCTCGCTGCACAGCAGGATTTACCCCCATTCAGCTGTTCATTTTAGAGCTACAGAAAGAGCTAGAAAGCATTCAGTCGAGTTTACCCGTTTACCCAATGGTGACATGGATGCACTGAATGCTGACAAAAATACCTCTACTTGGCAGGCCATCATATTGGGTCCATAAAAAGAAAAAAACAACACCTAACACCTCATAAATCATGCATTATAGATAAGACACGGAGCAAAGCTAGCGATCTGTGCTGAGAGACATTTGAATGATCTGCTATGAAAGACATGTGATCAGCCTTTTCGAAAAACTCAGCATGCATGCGAACTATGTGAACCCGACAGGCTTTGGCCCACAGGCTTACTGAGCAGAGCAAGCGGGTCGTAAATTAGCTAACGACAGCATTGCTACCTCCATCTCACACTGTGGTCTCGTGGTCCCCCTGACCTGGGGCTTGACTAATGGTGCACCTTCATCACGGTGGCCTGTCATAGGAAGTCATTTCCTTACATGCGTTATACCATCACCTGGCTATATTTGTGAGGCACAGCCATGTTAGAGAAGTCTCTGGTCAACATAGGAAAGGGCCTCAGAATTGTAAGCCAATAACTGTGTGGGTTTATGTACAAAAGCAGTCATAAATCCTTTTACATGGTTAGCTTTAAACCTCCTTTTATCTTTCATAATTCAGCAGTTTTTGTTGCTGCGCCACATACAGATCATACTACCAAACTGGTTTAAAGTTTAGAGTTGAAAACACATTTCAGACTTTTAACGGATTTGGATTTTAGACTAAAATCTGAATGACGCTTTACCTTAATTATGTTTATTTTATTGAAACTAAATATTGAACATTCCATTTTGTCACTACCGATACAATGGTAACTTTACCATGTTCTGGTATTGACTGTTTTGGTAGTGACAAAAAAGCTAGCCAGTACATGACTAGCAAACACAGCTTTGAACAGCTTTACGCACATAAAATCAGAATGTTTTTCATTGGAACACACATAAGTTTACCTAAGTGCATAAAATATGAGGTAGAAACAATTCTTAATGCTACACACTGATTTTCAGACTATGGAACAAATTTATGTGTCCATGAGGGACAGGGATACAGTCGCACTTCCTGCTCTAAAATGCGGGGGTGTGGCTAAAATAAGGCTACACCCATGGACTAAAACTCTTTGTGTTTCAGTAGTGACATTAAAATGTGGGACAGCATTTAGTGAATAAAGCATTTTTTAATTAAATTGATGAGAATTCCAAATTTTCAAACTTCACATTAAAATAAATCAAAAAGATATTTTTAAAATATATTTTTTAAAAAAGGCAAATATTATTTTCACAAGTTAAAATTTAGGGGTTAGGGTTTAGAACAGCCACCTCCCATTTGAAAGTACCCTATAAATGATGATTTTATATGTATTGACCTTTTAATGCCTTTAGTGTAGGTCTGAATACTTCATTGTTTTTTTTTTTAATTTGTTTATTTATTTACATATGTATTTATTTTACTGCAGTTTGAAATAATTCAGTAGAATTGTCCATATATTAAATAACCTCTGTTCTGATTGGCTGCCCTGTACTGCACCTCATTAAAAAGCAGTCAAGGCTGAAACACTCCTTATAACTTCAACTTGAAAGGGCATAACTAAAATGCTATAGACTGAATAAGAGGATGCATGTGAACATGCTCATTAATGAATTTAGTACAGGCTGTTTTAGCAGATTAATTTTCATGGACTAACACTTGCTGGGTTTTCCATGAAATGAGCCCTTTAAAAGAATACAACACAGATCTGCTCACACACAGGACAAGGTAAGGTACTTAGTTTACAGTATTGTGTAGAAGTCAGAGACCACACTTCATGTATTTAATTTCCAGTCACAATGGCTATTACATACTAGTTGTTCATTTTTCAGCATTGAGAATAAAGCAGAAAATGGTCATCAAGCATAAAATTACACAGAAGCATCAACACCTAAATACATCGAAGTTTCAGTATTTTGTGTCCACTCTTTGGCGTTATTACAGCTTTCATTCTTTTCGGTAGACTTGCTCTCAGTTTTTCAAAGAAATCTGCAGGAATATTTTTCACACCTCCAAAGTTCAGTCTTGGAAACCTCTCACCATCCAAGTAAACGAAAACACATTCAGTGATATTGAGGTCTGGACTCTGGGGTGGTCAGCAGCTTCTTTACTTGATTTGCAGTTTTTCTTCTTTCTTTCCTTTGTTCATCCTTTCAGACTCATAGTGTTGAGTTGTCTTCTCACAGTAGAAGGATGAACAGAACACTTCTGGATTTTTTCAGAGCTGAAGAAAAAAGTGGAGCTTGATTTTCTCCTCTCTCTCAAAAGTACTGTTTATCTGATGGTCACAGTTTTAGGGGTCAACCATGTTTTGCATGATTGTTAGGAGTCCCTTTTTCTCTATAACTTTTTTAGAAAGTTTTAAAAACTCCTATTTTCTTCATTTATTTTTCCTTGACTTTCCCCTTCTTTATGCAAGTGGATTATCTTACATCTAATCTCCTCAGAAATATCTAATTAAAAATGAAAAACTTTGGCTGTTTTGACTTCAAATGAAATAAATGAAGGGTATTTGACATTTGCACAGTACTGTACTTTATTCAAATGTGTACATAATTTCCACTTGAATAAAATACGTGACATGAACAAAGAAATTGCCAAAGTGAGTAAAATGAAAGGCAAATTTACAAAATTGTGTTGATGTAATATTTATTCATTCATGTGGAAATGATCTACGCATTTAAAAACAAGTAAATTCAATGCATCATTTGTGTTTTTTTCAGTGACAGAGAATTCTTTGAAAGAAAAGAATCCAGGTCCAAACCAACAGCTGAATCTCAGCTTGAAAGAACGGATAAAAGGAATTGTGATCCGTTCAAGGAGATGGCTTGCACAGTGGGTAAAATTGGCTCTCTCGTTTGTCTAGAAGGATCATAAAGACATGGCAGCGGGCTAACAGGCCTTTTTTGCTTGCATGTGAGACATATCCTAATATCCATAATATAGCCATCTTAGCCTAGTGCCTACAGTGGCATTGTTATGGAGGTGGAGTTCTGCGTGTGGGTTTTCTCACGCTGCGAAAACAAGGCTCTCCCTGGCTGCATTCGGTCATTTAATAAAGCCAAATCCACAGCACATGTTCACCTGTGCAACCCGAGACTTAAACAGAGCCCTGTGAGAGGAGGCACCTTTTCAAAACAAGCCTGTGCGCCCCGGCCACGCACTCTGTCTTATTGCATTCCAGTGGGTATGAGGAGCTTTGTGTGGCTGAGGGGGACACTCTGATTTATAGCCCAGCGAAAGGGCCACGGGTGCTGAGGGTAGGCTGAGCAGATAAAAACACCCGTCCATACATCAAAGACACCGGTCGCTTCATTACAACCGGATCGGGCCTCCGACGTCTCATTCTCCAAAAATCTGGCGCTGGCAGCGGCCTCCAATGTTTGAAATAAGCATGAGGAGATGCAGCAAGGTGGTGGGACTGGATGGGGGATGATCAGTCAGGGCATGAGAGGAGAAGGCCCATTCTTTCCTAGCATGTCAGATACCTCAGCTGTGTTCACATAGTGTGAATTCTTCTTTTAGGGGCTGTGTGTGGCAGTAGAGAACACCTGGCTAAGAGGTGAATCATACAGAGTATAATTGCGCTGACATTTAACAATGATGAGCTAACTGCTCTTGCTTGGCAAAGAGCTTTTGCATATATTAGCAATCATGTCAAAACATTTTACTTACACTTAGTCACACTCATGTCCTCTCAGTCTCTTTTAGCAACGTCACCAGGTGATGACCGCAATCACAGCTTTCTATTTGGTAGGAAGCATACAGATTTAAGTCTTTATCTTACTTGCAATTGCAAGATTTGTAGCTCTGACTATTGAACGTCTGAGCTTGAAACCATTTCTATCATTAAAGAAGAATTCTAATGATGAGAATTCTCATAGAGACCCCTTGGATCGTCTCAACGGTGGGCCGAGTTAATGTCTCTAAGAGAGGAAACCACACTGAGGCAACAGGCAGGCCTAGCTAAGAAACTGTGTTCTTCCTCATGGCTTAGCAGGCAGATCGATCCACCAAGCCAATGATGAGATGAATCTCATGGACTATACACTGGGGCTTTATAAGTGCTCGTTTTGTCTGTGGTATTCTGCCGTTTATTCCCTGCATTCGCAAGTGCCTTCCAGGGTTTTTGGAACTCAGGATTTCTGTAAGCTTAGCCACTACAATTGATGTACATGCCAAACAACATTTCGTTGTACTTGCACAATGACAATAAAAAATGAATTCCATTCTGTTCCACAATGTAAATTTGGGAATTGCGAATAAAAGTAGTTCAGAAATGTTAAATTCTATTGCTCCACATTTTGGTTGAGAGCTTTTCAACCGTCCTCTAATTACTAATAATAATGTTAATAGCCCATCATGTGACAGACAAAAACATACCCAGTCAACCTACAGTAAAGTGCCAAAAAAGAAAAAACACACAGCAAAACTTAATGCAGCCTTTTTTTTCTGCAGGCCCCCTAGTGGCTAATGCAGAATGGAATTTGACTGGGATATTTTTGATCAATACAGGGTGATTCAAAAAGATTAATCCGATTTCAAATTGATTATCTTCACTTAAATCATTACAGAACAATGCAGTAAATTGTAAATGGTTTAAGTGAGCACAAAGTTTATTATGTAATTTTACAAGTGCTCAATATGAACCTCCTCCAGCTTTACGAACAATATCAACACCATGGTCAAATTCATCCCATACTGGATTGAGCATGTCAGGTGTCACCGTACTCACGGTTCTTTCAGTGTGATTTTGGAAATCATCCAGTGTTGTGGAACCAACGACGTACGCTCTGAGGTGTTTGAGGTTCACTGCCGATGAAAATCACGTTGCATAGTTATGACAGATTCACTCTTATTGAAGTGGAGAACGCAAAACACTTTCTGCTCAGGGGTCGTCATCTCCTCACAGACGGAGGGGAGCCATCTTCCAGTGATAGTCAGAAACTCTATGACCCCCTCTTTCAATTGGTATGTGATTGGTTCCTGGGTGCCTCACAGTTGTAAAAATATGGCGCTTTGAAATCGGATGAATCTTTTTGAATCACCCTGTATAATTAAATGAATAAATTGCTGTGATTCTGTGTGGAGCTGCTAGTAAGCAATGAGGGGTAAAAAGAGAGGGGTGAGAACCCCCCACTGTGAAAACAATTTATTCCTCTCCACAAAGATGGCCATGCCGAGATAAAACAGATAGCATGATTGCAGGTTTCTTGAGATCAAAAACTGCCACAATAAAAATTAACATTTAAACACAATAAAAACACTTTTATAAATGAAGACCTGCTCACTTACAAAGACAAAAATCCACTTTGCTTCTGGATTTGTAAAACATTAACATTTCTCTAATAACAATATATTCCGTCACTATTAAGGCCCTCCAAAACAGGCAGAAAATGCCTTTTATGGCTGCAAGGCCTCTATGTGTGTCCACACCCAGTCCCTCACTACCAAGAACTACATTAGTTTTAAATAACTGAGACTTGTAGTCACTGAAGAATGAGTCTTACCATTAATAACTCAGTGACTAAATAATAATTTAACAAACACAGTTTAAGGAGTTTAAAAAGTATCATAAAGTGACTAAAAGTGTCAAAATAAATAGTGATTGTCAGTACAAAAAAAGGCCATCGTTTTATATATCTGATTAGATAAAATGTCTCATCAGAGTTGGCCTCAAGATGTACCATACAGTGCCATTGATTCAACTGACCACTGTCTCACACATAGTTTCTTCACTGCAGTTCTGAAAGTAAACTCAATACTTTGGACATCCCAGCATGACCTCAGAGGAGCATTTTTCATGTACACTTTGTGGGTGAAGGGACAACACAGCATATCTCCCTTTCCTGGAAACTGAAACCCTGTTGATGTCACAGTTCCGTAAAGTGCGTTCACGTTCAGTCTGGTCAGTGGTTGTCACAAACTGACAAAAATCACACCATAACTGTTGTTTCACAAGCTGTAAAGATTCAGCATTTATATGTTAGTTTTGGGGAAAATAAAAAACAGTAATAAAAACACAACTAAAAAACAAAAAGGTCATTTTTAAGATTGTTTAAGATTGTTATCTACAAACTATTTCTGTTCTTTTTCCAAACCGTGTGAGGCTTATAAGAGCCTACACATGCGATCAAAAAAAAGATCAAAGTGTTTGAGGTTTAACCTTTGCTAATGTTGTGATGTCAGTGCAGTTTAATTCGTATGTGGGATTGGGAAATTCTCACAGTGGAATTTTTCTTTTTTTTCTTAAGATTTTCAGTACAAATCTCTCGTCTCTCCCTTTTTTCTGTCCTCCATCACTTACATACAGTCAAATGTAGTGAAAGCCTTAGAAACCATGGCTGTTGCTAGGGTAACGGAAAAAGAGAGGCAGGCGAGCTGACGGCAGCGATCATCTGTCCCTAAGAGGACTCCAAACACACATGATGGCCGCAGAAAGATGGACTGCCATTACCTTCCTATTTTCGAGCAAGTCTGCGCTGTAACAGGCCAAAATTGCACAAGATGTGACAAATGTTGAACTTGATATGACAGCTGGATTATAGTTTTGCACAGGAAAACAGGAAGAACAGTGTGTGTGTGTATATATTTGTAAGCACAGAAAGAACATATGGCTTTATTTCTGAGCCTTACACTGTGGTAGGATGCGGTCGCATAGTATGAATTATAGCGAGTTCAGCTCTTCAGAATTTCATTCTGATTCATTGTCTTGCCATTCTGAGGATCTGAACTGAGCAACAGTATATAAAGCAAAAGTGAAGAAAGCTGGGACTGATTATAGACATAAATACTGAATACTGGACACCATGCTTAGAGTTTTGAGGTGGTGAGAGGCACTTCTACTTGTGTCGGTGTGTCTAAGTGTGTCACTCTTTAATGGCAGCTGAGTGGGTTGTCGTGCATTCTTTTCGCCTTATTCACAGCACAGGCGTAGGTGGTTAATTCGTGTTTGTATTCAGAAGGTTTACCTAAGGGGGAAACGTTTTATTATACACTCTCTTTGAAATCAATGACTAATTGTTTTCTCTTTATCCTCCCCCCCCAACCCCCCACCTCACCAAGCATGGTCCATTTCTTGATTGCAGATTTTTCTTTGTGCGGAGGCACTGAGGGAAGAAGGGAGGGGGCGCTGAAGGCGAGAGAAGCGGCAGCAACAGCAACAGCGAGCAGCGCAAAAGCGAACACCTTCAGGCTGTGGGCCTTGATGTTTTCCCGGCGAGGATTCTTCCCATTCTTCACATTGGAGAGAAGATGGGCAAGAGGCCAGCTCTGGAGTGATCAGCGCATGCACAAGCCATGAGTCATTTCTGAAAGTTCTGTCATTCCTGCCACACACTGAGCATTTACTCAGGGGGAAAACACAGCCACGATTTAGAACCTAATCTCAAAAGTAAAGGTTTATAAATGGTTCTTGGCCTGTATGTATGGTTCTAGGGTATACCTTTATTTTGATGTTGGAAATTTACATCATATGGAGTTTCTTAAACATCTTTCTGCAGGGCCCCTAGTGGCCTTTTCAACGGAATGGAAATCTGCACAGATAATTTTAATTGATAATCAACTTAAATATGTTTGCTTGTAAATCTGTTACCAGATGAACTAGGCTGTCTGCGTGTGGCTGTGTTGAGCTGCTAGTGGGCAAAGAGGAGTGAAAGGGGAGGGGCGTGAACCCCCACCAGCCGACAACAAAAATATCTGCTATCAAAAATTGTTTACAACTACCACAAAATAAAATAGCATTTAAACATAATAAAAACATAAAAAATACATAAATATTGAGTTCCTTGCTCACTTACAAAGACAAAAATCTAATTAATGTTTTCGTAAAATCATTTTTGTAGAAAAAAATCAAGAAATGACATTATTGAAAAAAATATGCTGTACAAAAATCAATGGGATGGCTAAAACAGTCCAAAACTGCGTTTTATGGCTACTATGAACTTTAAAACCATTAACTTTGAACTTTAAAAATGGTGAACTTTAAAAAAAAAAAGTTTTTCGCATTCATCTCATTTGTATCTCATTTATAAATCAATTGCTTAATGAAAGGTTCTTTAGGGAACCAACAGTGGATCTTCTAAAGACGTCACTCCAAATAACCCATTGGTACATTTGTTTTTACCTTTTTACAACTATACTACAAAAATGGCAAACCTATATAGATGAATCTGGCCATGAAACGCATGAAAGATGTTTTACCCTTCAGGCAAACTACGTTACGACATTAAGAATAAATACATATTTCTTAGTTTTTTAAGCTGATCATAGTTGGTTCAGAATGTTATGTCTTTCAATATTTGGCTTAAAAGGGAATGTCTTTTACCAAATATCAATTTGTCCAAATGTCTGAATAATTAAATGAAGTAAGCAAAGTCGTTCAGTGTGGTTTGATGTGAAATTCTCAGTTCTAGAGAAACTTACTGAGTCAGAATTGTTTTCAGTGGTGGTGATAGGAACCAGATGCCTGAAAGTTCCTCTAAAAGCTTCCTTACATAAAGTTATTGCATAAAACTGTTATAGAAACTTTGCCAGATATTTTTAGGTGATAAATAATATGGCTATATTTGTGCTGTTGATGTTGTGAAACCTGATTCCCATCACTATCATTGTAGAGAAATCTGAGTATGTTTCTTTAGAAGGCACCATTTCACACCAAAACTCTTGGAATGACTCGATGTTTCTCTACATCTCAACAACTGAGTTACATAGAAATTTTGAATAATCGCTCAAATTCCCCTTTAAGAAAATAGCCCGTGGGAGTCACAGTACTTCCTAAAGAAATTCCCTAGCTAATGAAACTTAATGGCTGCCTACTTTCAAATATATCAGTACAATTTTTAGATTGTGTTAAGGAAGTTATATACAGAGGTCAGGACTGAGTTAAGGCTGTGTTTGCTGAATTTTTCTGGCAAAAAAAAGACCTGAGAACTGAAAACAAAAAGCATCTGGCTCCCCCTCTGATTCATACTCTAAACAGCACACACACACACACACACACACATACAAACTTACAGAGGTGCCCTAACATGCGACCCAGTTTAGTGAATCATAAAAACAGTAACAAAAGCCTGGATGTCTCAGACATCCACATGGTGCCCACGCCAAAAGCAAATAAACTGCCCTAATTCAAACTGCAATTACAACTCAATGTCAAATGACTCATCCATTTTGAAGTTGACAAAAAATTTGTGAATGAATGTGACTTTAATGATGCCCTCACTGTGAGGCGTTTTTTCTTCTTTTTTTCCCAGCTCTTCCGTTTCACATCCATTGAGAGGGACATTCAGTCTCCGGTGGCAAAACAAAAACATATGCTGTTTAATGTAGCATGGTGCAAGTCAAATTCTGCACATTCCAAAGTGACAGCAGCAGCATAACCCCTCTGCATGCATGAACCCGTCTTTTGTCGAAAAGAGAGCCGCTTCAGTCTACCTGAGGACACTGCCTGTTAATGTTTTGGCCATTAAAATGGCCTTCAAACTGAAAGAGCACTACAAAGTATAAGAAAACAGCGTAAAGACATTCAACATGTTTTCATAAGGCATTCTGCTGGAAAGTTGAATTTTTGCGGTTGAGTTGTTGCATTATCCGGCTTGACGTTCACATTGTGGTGATTTACGGATGTGAGTGCTGTGTTTTTATTGATAGGAAAATCTTTCCAGATTGCCTAGCTACCCCATACCCTAAGCCCCTTCTTGTGGTGTAATGTGTGAGAGAGCCAGAGAGCTGCTGGCGCTCATATGGCACAGGCTTCTCCTGCAGCGGGAGAAGAGGAGCTGGCGATAATTAAGAGGAAGACTCTGTTACCACACAGTGAATATCATTAGCAGAGTCCAATGACCACAACCTGACAACTGACATTATAATAGCAGCCAACAGGAAAGATCTGAATGAATTAAGCCCAGGATTTGTTTTACATGAGGAGGTGAGGTAATGTAAATTTTACCAGCATTTCTAAGTGATGTTAGTCCTGTCCGAATGCGCCATGTCAGTCACTTTAACTGACTACACGCTCCTGCTTCAGTAAAGATTCCGGCACCTTCTACTTTCCATAAAACAAGCTGTACACACTTTAAAAATGGTTTTTCACATTGATGGAAAATGTGTTGTATATGGCTATATATACAACTCTATATGGCACCAAAAAGGGTTGTGCTATTGTTCTGATGTCAAGCTTGTAATAATAGAAGAACACTTTTTTGGTGCTATATAGAACCATTATTTAAAAAGGTACTACATAGACCCATATACAACACATACTCCATCAACTTGAAGATTAATTTCACCATACAAAGAACCATTTAGGCATGATATAGTTTTATCTAGAACTCATGGTTTTAAATATAATCATTGCCGTTACTACAGAGCCGTGAAGAACCATCATTTTTAAATGTGTAGAGGTAAACTCAGGTTATGTAACTTCCATGCGAATCAACATCATATTATATCCTGTAGAAAAGGAGTTTCATAAGTATGGAAGCACTTAAAGATGCATTTATTTATGTTCTCTGTGGCTAAAGTCAAGCTGATATATAAAGTATTGATTTTATGCAGTGAAGTTCACTGTTTGCTGTGAATTCCCAAGCTAACGGTGATGCTAATGATGCACTGAATGAACTTCAGACAGCAAGGTAGATGCTTAGGGAATACAAAATAATGACTTAATTAAATGTTTTTTTACTCTTTTCTGGAGAAGAGGCAACACATAAATTGAGCAGCCACCTCTCTATCTCTGTGATACGTACTGAGCTTTCTTATCCTGAGCAAACTGGTCAAAAATATTACAGATGTCCTGAGATAAACTGGCACTACCCCACCTCCCCATGGAAAACCAATCCTGCCCATACAGGGCTTTATTCGGTTCAAATTATAGCAGCAGGGTCTAAAATATTCATCATTGTTCAGTCCCACTTTATATTACTATAGTGTGTAATAACTGTGTAGTTACACATTGAAAATATATGAACCTACTGGTGATGTGTTCACCAGTAGTTTCATATATCCAGAGGTGGATTACAGAAGTACAGCTTATGTAAATACACATGGGTATCAACTTCAGTTTTTGCTCATGTAATTACGCAAAGTGTTTCTTCTTCTCTTATGTAATTACACATGCATAACAAGGTAAACTGCTGTTTTTCCCCCAACAAGACTTTACTGATTGTAACAGGGGGGTTATAATTACCTACAATATGTACTTACTGTTACAGATAGATTACAGTAGTACATCTTATGCATATTGTGGCCGCTGCACACAAACCTTGTATTTGTTTGTTGTTTTTTTGCATCATTTCAAGATGAATGAACATTCCAATGTGTTATGAATTGGTTTAAAAGTAGGTCATAACAGGTCATAACAGTGAGCTGTTATATGTGGTGAATATGAATATCTGATGAAGCTGACAGGCTTAATGCTGACTGATAGAAAAGGCAAAGTAAGATAAGCAACCAGCAATATCTGAGGTTTTACAGTATAGAACATGTTTACTGATTAATGTATGTAAAAAGTGGTTCTACTTCAGTGACATACATGAACAAGAACAGCATGGCTTCTGTAGCACTGCAGTGTTGCAATTTTAAGTATGAAGAACCTTTTGGAAAGCTTAAGAACCTCTACATGACATATCTTATGTTCTATATCAATTCAATACAAAATTCCTACCTCTTAAAAATAAAGGTGCCAACTGGAACAAAAACAGTCGTTTGGAGCTTTGCCTTAGAAAAAAATGAGTTCTTTTAAGAACCTTTGAATAAATCGTTCCTTGAAGATTTTTGCAAATGATGTTCAGGTTCTGTACCAACCTAATTTTTTCTAAAAACTGTATATCCAAGCCATATCATAATCCTTTTTTAAGAGTACAGAACTGTAAGCGCAAGCCAAGCATCATTTAGTAATCTTCAATTAATTTAAAATCAATTATCATATGATATTTTAACAAAAGTTAAAATCATTATAAATATACAGTTAGACTACTCTAGTTTATGAATTAGTTAACTGGATTAAGTAGGTCATAAACACCTTACACTGTAAAAAATAATGAAGCTTTTAACCTTAAAAAAAGTAACTGGGTTAACTTGAAATGTTGAGCTCAATGAACTTAAAATAATAAGTTAACAAATGTAAAACACAAATTATTCTTCCACATATTTCAAGATATATGAACTCAAAAATTCAACTCAAAGAATTGTACCATATGAATTATATCATATGATAATTTAACTTTAGTGTACAATTCTTTGCTATTATATAATAGACTGAGGCGCTACACAGAAATGCTGCTATGCCTGATACACATCCCAGTGCAACATACACCAGGTTGGCTATGGAAACCAGGTCCCTCAGGATTTATGGTCTAGCAAATACAAACTTTGAGTCACTGAAAATATACAAAATGTAGGTTGTCTTGGGAAAAGATGCTGAATTCTTACATCCTCATGATGTTTTCCCCTTTACATACATAACAAATTTTCAGTGATTCATTATCACCATGGAAGCATGCTTGCAGTCGTATAAAAATGCTGTGTTCTGATGGTGTCAAAAACTGAGAAATACCAACTCATCCACTTTTGCACTCAGTCAACGAAGCCATATTTACAACTGGGAAACTCTAGATAATACACAAGCTTAGCAGACATTAAATGCAATATTTCACCTTTTCCATGAGTAAAAAATGCTAAACTTG
Organism: Colossoma macropomum; assembly: GCF_904425465.1. Taxonomy (NCBI): domain Eukaryota; kingdom Metazoa; phylum Chordata; class Actinopteri; order Characiformes; family Serrasalmidae; genus Colossoma; species Colossoma macropomum. Next base: position 17,782,208 of record NW_023494784.1, on the reverse strand, counting down.
GCAGTGATTGTGAAAACAACCAGACATGTTTCAATGTAATATATGTGTTTTTAATACAGCAAAAAAGCAGGCTACATATTTTCTGTATCTCCCTTTTTTTCCAACATGGATGGCAACAAGCAATTGAACAGTGTGAAGACATATTTACTAGTTAATCTAATTTCTAATGGTTTAGTTATAATGAATTTGGCTAGTTGGTGGTTGTCATTCTCACTATAGCAATGTCTCTGGGCCTTAAAGAGGATATTCTGTAGTTTCTGTAGTTCCTTACATAATCTATAGAGGTTTGATATGAAATGGTTCATTGCAGAGATTGGGACACAGTTCTTAATCATTTAATTCAACTGTTTAATTCAGTCCCATTGCCACAAGTGTATAAAGTCAAGCACCTAGCCATGCAGTGTGCCTTTACAAACATTTGTGAAAGAATGGATCGTTCTAAAGAGCTGACTGAATTTGAGTGTGGCACTGTAACAGGATGCCACGATTACAACAAGTCAGTTTGTGAAACTTCTTTCCTCATAGATATTTCACAATAAACTGTGAGTGGTATTATTAAAAAGTGTGAGAGTTTAGGAACCACAGAAACTCAGCCATGAAGTGGCAGATCATGTAATTTTACTGAGTGGATCACCGAATGCTGTGGTGCATAGTGCATAAAAGTCACCAACGCTCTGCTGACTCAATAACTGCAGAGTTCCTAACCTCCTCTAGCATTAACATTAGAACAGAAACTTCATGGCATGGGTTAACATGGCCAAGCAGCTGCATGCAAGCCTTACATCAGCAAGCATAATGCCAAGCACGGGATGGAGTGGTGTAAAGCACGCCGCCACTGGATACAGTGGAAATGAAATCTTTGGAGTGACAAATCATGCTTCACTATCTGGCAGTCTGATGGATGAGTCTGGGTTTGGTGAAGGCCAGGAGAATGTAACCTGCCTAACTGCATTGTGCCAGCTGTAAAGTTTGGTGGAGGAGGGATAATACTATGGGTTTCTTTTTCAGAGGTAGGCCTTGACCCCTTAGTTCCAGTGAAGGGAAATCTTAATGCTTCAGCAGACCGAGACATTTTGGAGAGTTGTACACTTCTAAGTTTGTGTGAACAGTTTGGGGAAGGCCCTTTTCTGTTCCAGTGTGACTGTGCCCCAGTGTGCAAAGCAAGGTCCATAGAGGCACAGTTGAGTTTGGTGTGGAAGAACCTGACTGGCCCACACAGAGCCCTGACCTCAACCCCATCAAACACCTTTGGGATGAAGTAGAACAGAGATTGAGAGCCAGGCCCTCCCGTCCAACGTCAGTGTCTGACCTCACAAATGGCCTTATGGATGAATGGGCAAACGTTCCCATAGACACACTCTACCATATCTTGTTGAAAGCTTCCCAGAAGAATCCATATGGGTTTACAAAGCTCCTGTAGGTGTGATGTGTATGTGTCCCAATACTTTTGTCCATATATTCTACGTACTGGCTCAGATTTCTTTATAATGGAGGTGCTGTGATGTCTACAACACAACTGAACCTACACATGTCTTCTGAGTTTGTATATGTCAGGTTGCTAATGGTAAAATAATGGCAAATTTGGGGGAAAAATAGTTCTTCAGGGACTATTTTGCCTGCATGTACCCTCCTCTGTTTTAGAAATTAAGAAAAAGAAATTTAGAAAAATAAAATTTTGGGCCCAAAGCTTATCTCATAACTATCTGAAAACAGTGTTTCGGTCATCTGACAATATATTCATAACCATTTCATGTAATATCTTTCTTTGAGGGAACTTTTAGAGGCATTAAACTCTTCGGCCGTCTGCTTCTCATCTCTACTATGAACAGTTCTGATGCTGTTTCTCTAGAATGAAGCATTTCACATCAAACCCCTCTAAATGACACTGTTTAGGTATTTACCGTTTAACTGCGCAGAAACTCTGAACAATTGATGGGATTCCTCTTTTTTGTTTACTAGCGGCCCACCGCCAATCTGTAAACAGGCTCCCCTAAAATGAAATTCTTGCTTACACACACCACCATGTCATTGCAGAGAATGGGCTGCCCCCAAAACAATATCTTTTGGTAGTCCTAAGGGGGTCTCTTTCATTGATGGACAGAGTAGAGGGTGACTGATAAATTGTGCAGCTACAAACAGGCAACAGCCAGTAAATGTAAACTTACAAAGCGCACCTACATGGTAGATGTACCAGATAAAATGGCCAAAGAGTGTAGGTACAAGGTAGGCGCACCTAATAAACTGGCAACTCCATGTGTATCTTCAAATAAACAAACAGGCTTCAAAAAGTCTGTGCTTAAAGTAAAGAGCCAAAGCAAACAAACAGCGCAGCAGTATTTTGGTTACTGAGTCGTGTGAGTGACTAAGTACTTCAAGCGATGACGTTTCCATCTGACGCGTGTTTGTCACTGTCCAAAAGGTCATTGTGGTAACCTGTGTGGGCATATTTGTTTGTGTCTGTGTTTATGTGGAGAGAACATGGTACACCCACAGAGTGCAGCAGGCTAATGCCCTCACACGCCTGAGGTCTCAGCACCAGGCAGACTGGCAGCAGCAGCAGGACCTTCCAAAGTCAACAGTAGAGAGCAAACAGCACCAAGTGGCTGGAGGCACACTTATCAGCAGCACGGATCTGCTGAATAGTAGGGAGGTTTTAGTGTACACTAGACTACAGAAGAACTAGCCTGAATGAGACTAAGGAGGATAGGCGACCTCTCAGAAGTCCAGTTGCTGTCTGTCTGGGTTAGTAAAGGTCAGAGTGGCCTTACCTTATAGGACCTGTAGAGAGTCATTAGCATTGTGCCAATTCATTTCAGTGGGATTTGCTCAGTAGTACGTGTACCCCCGGAAGTACATGTCCTGACCCCTGCCAGCTTAGGTTTATGGGAACTTCCAGCACCACAATTGGAGCCAATAACATTAGCCAAAAGTTTCACATGACTGACCATGCAAAGAATTGACATGAAAATGACTCTGATTGGCTGAAGGCACCAACAACTAGGTGGTCATGACAACAGCCAAGCTCGAGCAAGAACCATGCTCTGCACTCATGCTTCAGCAATGACATAAAAGTCAAAAGACACAGGAAAAATAAACAGCTTTTTTCAATGTTTTTAGTTTTTAGAAGTAAACAAAGAAATAGAGACGGATATATTTGAAAAATACATTTCCCCATAAAAAAGAAGGAAATTTTAAATAGAAGCCTATGGAGACGACTACTTTTTGGAACCAGGCAGGATTTGTACCATTTGACTTGTTACCATCTGATCTATATCATCAGATTTATATTTAAGGCACAGTGCATTCACATTTTAGATATATTCATACAATGATCTGTGGAGATGTGTCAAGAAAAGCCATAAATGATAATATCTTATATATAACCTAAGAATAGCTCAGCCAGTTTGCATTGAACTCCCTGTAGTTACTGACTTACAAGCCTTAGTATGCTTGAGATTTTAAGCAGCCAGTTGTAGTGATGATGGAATTTAACAAAGCCATGTAACGGCTGGAGGTGTCCAGGAGACATCTGGAATCAAACTTTATATATATATATATATATCCACTACTCTTTTTCAAAATACAAAACTATACATATATATATGTATATATATATATATATATATATATATACACAAACCCCATTTATTGCCAAGATAAATGGCATGTGGAACAGTTAACTGAAAAGTAGCATGCTGTGTCACCTTATGCCACGGCATAACGACTCCTGTTTGAGTGGACAAAGAGAGAAATGGTAAAAAACAAAGGAAACAAAAAAAAAAAACTGACACTGTTTATAAGTCACAAATGCCTACTGCTGTGTGTTCATCCCTTAAAAGATTTTAGTAACAGCTTGTACCCAGTAGAGGTGCCTGGACTGCTGCTTTGGACAGGCACAACAAATTAAAAAAAAAAATTAAAAAAAGATTAAGTAGCTTTTGCTCACCAAATTACCACCACAACAAATGATAATTTCCATTAGCATCTCTATGTGATTTCCAGTCTCATTTAGTACTAAGCTAACAGTGTTGTACGTCCTATTTCCCACAATGGGGTGAAATCTCAAATTCAGTAGTACACCGAAGGGTATCCAGTATACGACACAAGCTATGTGCCGTACTACAGGACAGGGGTCTGACTACCCAGTCAACATTAGGGAATGAGCCAATCAGACAGGGAATGACCCAATCAGATCTCAAGATGCGTCCCATTTTCCTCAGCCGTCAAATCACTGCTTAGCAATCATTGCTTTACAGCATGGAGGTTTAAGTATTGGTCATGAGATATGCCTGTGTAACTTTTAAAAGACACCCCATACCATGACAGAGGGCAGGATGTTGTTTGGCATACTGGGGCAATTCATGTTGGTTCCATACATCATACCACTTACTTTTTTGGATGAGCAGTAATTTCGAACACAGCTATATTCTTTGATTTTAATATTGCAGTTTTGCAGTAAATCATGTAGTAAGTACTTTAATTCAAAGCTCTAGTTACCATTTGTATGTTAGGGCTACCTGGATGTGGTCAACCGGCCAAGTCCTGCCCCAGTAGCTTAGACCACCACTGACTAACGTGACCTATGCTGCTAGAGGCACATCAAAGGCCACTGACCCATCCGTGCCTATTTACTCTGGTGTGGTCTGAGTGACATCTTTGCCTGTAATGAAGCCTGTCAGTCAGCAAAAGGCTGGTCAGTAATGAATTATATTTGCCTCAGTCTCAGTCAAGTAAAAGCCATATGAAGACGTCAATAGTCCCAGTGATGGCATGACTGGGAAAAAAAACAGTCCTTAGCCCCAACAGGGCAGAATATAAAAAAATACAGCTTTTGGGTATGTTTACAGGGCCAAAATAAATATCAGAGTGACATAGTTGTGGTGGCATGTTGCCTAAACATGGTATACTAAAATTTAAACATGTGCAAAGCAGTGGGCATAGCAGACCACAAGAATGACAAGGGAGGGAAGGGACGGCTTTGGAGCTGGCTACTGACAAACTGTGAAATAGGCCACCATGTACATAGGCCTTTCAGATGCTGAGATGTAAGAAGACACATTAGAGGGTCATTAAGGGTCACTTATAAGTACACAAAGAGAAGTAAGGAAAGTGTACCTAAACCGCAGCACTACTCTGGCCGCCTAATAGTTTTCTCTGAAAAATAAAAGGGAGTCATTGTGAAACAGATTCACAGTGATGATGCCTGACCTCTCTGCATATACAGTAATCAGAGGAACCCTGCTATGTCCTTGCTGTGGGATTCTGAAGCACTGAAGCTGTCTAACACCACCAACAACAGCAAATAAAATGCTATATGCATGTGGACTGAAGGTATATGAGCGTATTCATCTGTGATATTTTCCAAGGACGTTTTTTGAAAGCAACAAATCGCAATCCTGTTACTACAAATTTCTGCTAGCATTCATGCCAATACATCAGATTCACTGCCAGTGTCCTTATATTGTGTTATGGAATACATGCTCTTCATTTCAAATCAATAAATATGTGAGATATGCAGTCACACTTTATTTTGAGAGTCTCCTAAAGATTATCTATGGATGCTCAAAATGTTAACAAGCTGTCTGGTGGAACTAATTGAGTTGATTAAGGGTTAAGGTTAAAGTTCAGGATTATATTTAGGTTTAGGGTGAAGTTAAGATTAGGGTTTGGTTTATGATTACATTTAAGTTTTTAAGGTTAAGGCTAATGTATACTACATTTCTGCATCTGTGTGTGTATGAACAAGTGTGGGAGTGGTCTGCAGATGTTCTCATAGGTGTCTCTTAACATACTTGAACATAATGTGATCATGTACTGAAGGGGGTAGTGTTCAAACTTCAATTGTACAGGAAATAAAAAGGAAAACTTCACATTTTCTTTCGTTCTCCAAGAATGAATGAATGCTTTTTACTCTGTGTTTGGGATAGTGTGAAGGCAGGTTTCATCATAGTTTGTAATGTCACACCTTTTCCACTCACCGGGCGTCAAACTTTTCCATTTGATTTTGTGCTAGTTTTGATTTCAGTCCAATAGAATATATAAACCTTGTCTACCCATTTATTTTTTAATATAATTTGAAAATACCAATTACTACTGTCTTACATTTTACATTGAGTGAAAAATTTCTGATAAGTGGACAAAAAATGTATGTTTTATATATATATATTATATTCTCAGGTACACTTTGTTGTACTACAAATACAGACTGTAGTCCATCTGTTTCTCTGCATATTTTGTTACCCTGTTTCACCCTGTTCTTCAGTAGTCAAGAACCCCACAGGACCACCACAGAGCAGGTATTATTTGGGTGGTGGATCATTCTCAGCACTGCAGTGACAGGCTACTCTCTCTGACTTTACAACTATGAGGTGGACCGTCAATGTATGTGTGTCTAATAGAGTGGACAGTCAGTGGACACAGTGTTTAAAAACAGCAGCACTGCTGTGTCTGATCCACTCATTACAGTGCAACACACACTAACACACCACCACCACATCAGTGTCACTGCAGTGCAGAGAATGATCCCACCCAATTAACACCTGCTCTTTGTGGTTCTGTGGGGGTCCTGACCAATAAAGAACAGGGTAAAAGGGGGCTAACAAAGTATGTAGAGAAACAGATGGACTACAGTCTGTAATTGTAGAACTCCAAAGTGCACACATATAGTAAGTGGAGCTGATAAAATTAACAAATAATGTAGGCACAAGGAGATGTACTTAATGAAGTGGCCAGTCAATGTGTAAATGTGTGTGTTTGTGTTGGTGTGTCTAAGTGTGAGATGCTGGACCCAATGCACTGTTGGTTGTTATGCTTCAAAAATCATGTATCCTTTTTAAGGCGTTGGCTCATTCCAGAGGATTCCTGACTTAATTTGAAGAGCACAGATAAGATTCAGGTGAATGGTTCATTACCACCTGCTACAGAGATATACTCAACCATGAGACCAACACGAATAACAGGACTTTGACACAATGGTGGCTAAAAAAGGAAAGAAAAACACTCACTTTCGTGGCTGAGAGCAAAGCCTCAACTAATTCAGATCTTAGAAAGAAATCAGGTTCACCTTATTGTTTGTTAGATTTAGTGATAAAACTATGTATTTTTCTGGATTGCACAAAGATCTGCATTACAGAAAGTGCGCCTGCTTCCTTCAGTAAAAGCTAAATATGACCAAAACACTTTGGTGCACTTCTTCCTGTAGTAAAACGAAAGTTAACCCCAAAAATGACAAAAACAGCTAAGAAAAAGTTGAACATGCTAAACACATCACACCTTCATCATGTGTCCATCCTCTGCCCTTGGTTTTTCAGACTTGTGTTCTGAGCATCAGCTGAAGCCTTTAAGGGTAAAGGGAAAGTGAAGGTCTTATGTAATGCGCAGTGCTAAAAGGCTGCACTCTCTGCTCGGTACAGCGAACCTGTGCAGGGACGTCAGTGCTGTTGCTCAATGGGGGGACAGGCTGGTGGGGTCCAGGATGATCCGCCGAGGCCGAGCTGATAAAGCCTGAGGCCCTGTTTACTCAGAGAACGGGAAATGATTTTGCCGCTCGCCTTTCATGTGCCTGTAATCAAATGGTATCAAAGGGCATGCAGGAAAGAATAGCAGTGATAAGGGTCCCTCCCCTTCCATTTTGTCAGTCAGAGGTCCATTTTATCGGTTCGGGCTGCTTTGAAGTGCTCCATAAGGCCATAAAGGTGGAATGGTTATAAAAGATTTTTGAATATTGACCAAACCAGCCTACGCAGTCAATGCATGTGTTTGGAAAACATATATGTTGTACAGGTTCCACACCTGCACAGACTAGCTTGAACCATCCATCGCTGGTCTAAGCTTGCTATTTCAGCTAAAGTCCATTTTGATGTTGGACAACTTGGCAGCTTGGGAAGCAACAATAAAACAGGAAAGTGGAATACTACTACTACTACTACTACTACCACTACTACTACTACTACTACTAATAATAATAATAATAATAACAACAACAACAATAATAATAATAATAATAATAATAATAATAATATCCTAAACAAAAAAAAAAAACAGAACTGCATGCAGTACTAGGTGGCATCAGCAATGCTACTGAAGATGTGTCCACTCCATTTGCCATCTCCAAGGGCAAACTGCAGCACATCATCAAGCCTACAACTGATTGCAATGCCACTCCACTAAAAATGCGCAAATCCAGGATAAAGAACAGTATCAACAAGATCACTGCTGATATCTCCTACTGAGGACACCACCTCTTCGAAAAAACTTCCCTCTGGAGAATGTCTTAAATCCATCAATCCCAAACCCAGCAGCCTCTTGAACAGCCTTTTTCCCTCCTGCAATTTGTTAGCAGGTTAAACTTTTCATATTTTTAATTATATCATTATTTCATCATAGTCTTTCATTATTCCTTTGGAGCATAAGCCAGAAAATAGCACACTGTACACATTTGCATGGCATATGCTGCAGCAGAAACTGAACAGGTGGGGGTTACCCAGTTTTCTTCCCTGATTTAGTCACTGACAATTCCCCCCTCTTGTTAGGTCTGCCTCTATTGCATAAGCTGGGAGGCTGAAGGCTTGCGTGTGCTTCCTCCAAGACATGTGAAGTGCCACTGCATCTTCTCAACCTGCTGCTAATGCAACATCATTCGAAAGCTCAGCACATTTGGAGAAGAATGCTAACTGCTAATTCTGTTTCATCAGCTAACAGATGCCTGCATAGGCTAGCATTACTCTGAGCAATGGGGGAGAGGGAGGGCCATTCTACACACCCATGGAGAGCAAAGCAAAGAATGATCTCTTGGACTCCCAGCCACGGATAGTTGTGGCATCGCCAGGGATGGATCATGTGTTTCTCCTGATAACAGGGCCACTTTTAGACATTCGTGCCACTTGAGAGCCCAGATTTTGTCCATGTTGAAGTGTTTGAAACAAACCATAACTTATATAGTTTTGTACTTAGTATATAAAGTAGAATATCTCTGATTTTGACTGTGATAATCCAAAGCACTTGACAAATATAACTGTTCAACCAAATATAATAACTGAACATGTCTTATTTGAAAGATACTCTATGACCATCTTTCATTGTCCCTTAGTGTGTATCCTAGCAACTTGAAAAACACATTCTCAATTTCAGGAGGTCAGGCTGTTTTACCACTGCATGACAAAGATCAATAAGATTTCACAAGCTCAGGTGACATTACCAGACTGTGAACTGGAAAAGGACAAAGAATGTCATTGACCTAAGGTTCTGAATTACTGTTCCTTTTCAACTGCAAATACCAATGGACAACAAAAATGTCTTGTAGAGTGACAATTAAATATATAACGCATATTAACAGAGATTGATCCGAATACCATAAAAAAAGAAGCAAATATTAGCAGCCATGTGATTATAACAAACTGACTATGATGAGTAATGCTTAGGACAGGAACTAATTTTAAAGGTGTGGTCTGTCTGGTCATGCCCAACAAGGAGAGTGATCTAAGGTTGGGCGCTCTGACTTGAACTGTGGCAACTGTCAAAGGCGTACTGTTGGACGGAGAGTATGGTCTCAAGAACGAAGGTTTTAAACTTGAATTGCTTTAGAACATCTTCAATATGAACTTTAAAAAGGTTCTTAATAAAAAAAAAATCAGGCCTTTAAAGAACCACTAATTGACTGGTGGTAAAACTGGTGGTTATTTTACAGCATTGTTCCGAAGAACTTTTTTGGTCACCTTTGTTTTGTGGTTTATATGTCTGATAACCCTCAATAAGGCTTTTCTGTCCTGACATGTAGGACTCGTATACCACACTGAATTGCAATTTTGTCCAATAGTGCTCTGGTTTATAAATTTCACAAGTAATTATTTAGCCACCCTACCCCACCTCAGCCTCAGAAGAATGTGAATTTGCTCTTTTGCTCTTTTCTGTGCTCTTTTACTCCTATTTTGCTGTGTCCTTCATAATGTTAACTAACTCAGTGCAATAACCCACCACTCTACAACATTTCATCATGTCCGAGTAAAAAAATGTAACAACAGTCTTGATATTTTAATTATATTTTTTACATTATAACAATATCTTACATTATAATAATAGCTCTTATCCATTGTTTTTCAATTTTTGAGGTCATCAGAAGCCACTGAGGCATGGCATTGTGAATTCGAAATGGTCAGTGGTATAACTATTGGGAGCATTCGCCCTGGGGCCCATGCTGCAGGAGGGTCTGTGGCAACTGGGGTCACCTAAAACCCCTAAAAAGGCACCTAAAATATATAGTGACACAACTATACACCCATCAGGCCCATCAGTGCATGCCCAGGGGCCCAAGCCTCCAGAGACCCTTGTGAGTAATGATGACAAAATCTACAGCCTTTTGCGATGGGAACTTTACTAGCAGCACACTGGAAAAATTAATTATTTAAGCTTTGTCATTGTGTTATAATCGATCATAATCATGATGCTCCTGGAGCCAAATACAAAGTAAAAATAATAGCCCAAGTTAAAGAACAAAGTTGCTGTGTTGTCTGCAGTGATCTGAGAACTTTCCGCTTCTTTGCATGAAATAATCAAAGTTAAGATGTAAAAACTTTTTTCATCTTCCATGTCATTATGCTTTAGGTCGCTTATCCATTCCATTTTTTACGTTTGTCCATATCTTTTGTCTTGTTTTGTTTTGTTTTGTTTGTTTGTTTGTCCATCCCTCAGCTGTCCGATTTTAATTGTTGCTTCATTAGTAAGTGTTACATTGGTTGTTTGGTGTATGTTAACCTTTGTTTCCTGTTAATGTGTGGGCAATCTTGCTTTTGTTTTGTTTGTACACTATAGTGTGTTGGATGATATGATAACTGCACTGATGTCAGTCAGCAATAAGCTAGAACCTCATATCATGCCTTATACAGCACCTGGTTTGGCAACTTACTATTGTCTTCATGCAACTGAAGGCAGGTCAACATAATTTTCCCTGTATGACATCAAATAAATGACTTTATCATATTTCATATTGCGGCATCGGAGAAGAATAAGACACAGGAAACATAGCGATTTATGTGATTGCTCTTTTATTAAACAAAGCAGCAGGAGAGAACTGCCACTCAGTGCACTTAAAGTGTAACCTGATCATAGCTTTGTATGCTGCAAACCAGAATGTCAAAATATTCAAAACATTCTTCCCAAAAAATAAAATTAAATAAAACAATAAATAGATAAATAAATACGCATTCATGGCAGTAACATGCAGTTAGTTATACAGCATCATGAGGCACAATAGTTATGCTGCCATCATGATCTGCTACATTATCAACATTTGTGCCTAGAGGCCTTTAACTGATGTCTATTTATCTTCCTCTTATTCATAATGAATCTAATCCATGACAACCATTTACAAACAGATCCTTTACAATCTGCAACATGTTGTATTCATTGTTTATCATTTTTAAACCATAAAAGATCTACATGATTAAATAACAAAATATGCCACACAACAAAGGTCCTTGGGAATCTATGAAACCTTCCTTTTTGGCACATGGCTTATTCGACAGCTGAATAATGGAAAATTATTGTGACATGAATAGGTAGTCTAAAGTGCTATTTGAGCTGGATTCGTTTTGACAGAGTGACCTCCTGTTATGTAATTTGTAAAGGATTTAACTGGTTGATTCTTACGGTATAAAGTATCTGTGTAATTTCTCCAAATTACCTCAGCTAGCCTGGATCGAAAAGTCATAGCATGTCAGTGATAAGATTAAACAGATGTAAACAAACAAACAACAAAAATGAGCTTCCAGGTAATGCCAGATAGAATAGCACTAGGCTTGTAAAGTGGGCTGATTTTACTTAAGCACCACTCAACAGAAATTGCACTGCCCTGTAAAAGGTACACTAAAATATTTCATTTTCATTCTCGTTCTGATTAGCCCATCACCAAATCGTTTTAGAAACAGTAGTCCTGTTCAAATTTGAGGATAAAGAAACTGTGCGAGGAGTTCCATTTTTGTGGTTACCTTTTACTCTCGGTTGCCAAAAAGCAGTGGTGTCAATGTCCGTTATCAGGTTTTGATATTACACTACTGTTGTTAAGAAGAGCCATTTTGCCCTTTCAACAAAAATCAAACCACCTTGGGAGCCACATTTTATGTCCATTGTACCATCTAGGCTGTAATTATGTCTCAGTATGTGCCAATTTACTAGTATAGGCTAAAAAATATAATATAAACAAAAACAGAGGCTTACTTTGCTCTGCTTTAAGCTTTAGCTCAGCTATAGCTGCTTTTCTCACATCTCTGGCAGGAAACCTTTCTGCAAAATTGGAATAGTTTCTTGTAAAATTTCTCTCAATGTCATGATGTGATTTTTTACGCGGCAGCTCCTCATCGCCAGCTTCTTGTTAAAATTTTCCCGTTCCACTTTCAATGGTGCCTGAGATGCCAGAATAACTGCTGCACCATTTAAGGTGGAACGGGAAAATTCGAACAAGAAGCTGGCGAATGAGAAGCTGAATTCAGCCTTGTGACTTTTTAAATGTTTGACAGTTTCTCCCTGCAGATTAAACGTACCAAGAAACCAGCTGGAGTGTTTATGAATGCACATAAGTCCATTTGTTGTATCAAATTAAATCTTTCTTAAATCTTTCTCTTTGCCTTTTTGTTAGCTACTTGCTAGGCCAGATTCTTATCTGCATTGCTATGGGGACCAGCAGTCTGCTGTGGAAACCTTCAGGGTTAAATGTTGGTGAATTAGCAGTTATACATCAGCATTTGTTAAAACTGTGTTAGAACTATCAACAGAGTTTTATTTTATTGCAAAGGGGGATCATTCTATGTTTACCTAAAAATCAAATCTAATGTAGAAAAAATCTAATCTGCTGTGGAGCCTCAACAGGGCAGCAAAAGAGTTGCATGTTGCTGACCGCTGCTTTAGGAGCATCATTCTTTAATGAATTGAAAGTAATTTTTATATGAAGGTCCTAGTATTCAGTTTTCTCTTTTTTGCATAAGAGCCTAGTTATTCCACTGGAAAGGGCTTTAGGTTTTTTTTCAGGTTATTTCAAATAATACTTCATAAGAAGGCATGAAGTGGATTGAAGCCTAAAAAAGTGAAAAGAAAGTAAGTCTTAAAGGAATAACCAGAATAAGCAGAACTTGTAGAACGGTGGATGAGGCACCCTGCAGCGTCTTCTAAAAAGAGGCTGTCCATAATCAGGGCTGACAAGCTCTCCTAGTCAGGTAAATCTGCTTACACCCTGCAAATCCTCCGCAGTGTGTTTTTCTTGGATGTACGCCCAAAGACTAAGCCCAAAGACCTTGGTCTAAGATCACGAAGTCCTTATCGATTGTAGGCTAGATGGACAAAACAAAACCCGAACTTTAAAACCAAACCCTGGAAATCAGCAGTTAGAAAAAGCAGTTAGTCTCCATCTTTTCTGGTGCAATCATGGTGACACAATGCCAAGACACGGCATGAGATCCAACCCTGTGCACGTGGGCTGAGCAGACCATGCTAATGAGACTACCTCAGTATTTGGCAAAAGGCAAATATTGAAAGCTAATCCTTATAACGAGTATGAATACTCATGTAGGTCATTGTCTTGAAACGTTGTGTTCTGAGAGGTGTAGTCGCACCAACTCTCTCTCTATCTCTCTCTCTCTCTCTCTCTCTCTCTCTCTCTCCACAGGGGTGTTCATCTTGTCTCAAGTGGGGACTTTTACATAAAAGCTGTGACATCTCAATGGCGACAACATCAATCAGTCAAGAGAATTGAGAGCTAGTTGCTTGTTGAACCAAGGTGGGCACTGTGTGTGTGGGCTCATCTAATGAGCACACACTCTTGGCTCCTCAGGCCGATGCCGCTGGATGTCATCCACACAAGCTAGAGCTGAAGATGCCATGGGTTAATGAGGGCTGGCTGAGAGCTGCAGCATGCAGTGCTCTACACCTCACTGTTTTACGCACTGACATAACTGTACTGCATGGTGTCTACTGGCGCTGGGAAGTTTGAGTTTGGATCTAGCATATGAAGATTTGAAACGGTAAACTGGCAACGCATTCATAGGAAAATATTAAACAGAGAAGAACAGAGAAACAGAGATCAGAGAAATGAGAATATGCCTACGCATCAATGAACTAATGACTGACTTTTCTGCTGTAGGCGTTTACACATGTATGCATGAAATGTAAGTGCAAGTGTAGAAAAAATAATTATGCCTATGTTTTACAGTACACTACAGATACCATTTCAACATTAAGAGCCTACATTTGTTGGCCCACACTTCAGTTCAGTTCATCACTACATGAATTACACTTTGGTATCAGAATAGTAACCCAATAATCCAGCCAAGATCAGCAGTTTGCCAATTTCGTGTTGCATGGTATGATGTGAACAACATGAGGCAAGTATGTGCACTTGTGCTGTATTTGAATGCTGCTGCTACACCAATGCCAGAATGTCTTGGCATAATTATACATGTCTCATTGTGCTAAAGAGCAAGTTCTCTCTTATTTTTAATACAGCACCTTATTTGATTCATGCCACCAACTGTTTTTTTCCTTTATGAATTCAAAATGCCAGTTTGGCCCATTAAAGAGCGAATAATGATGTTTATTTTGCACCTTTGGCTAATAGCACTGCTGGAATATATTCAATTAGACCTCAAAATCTGAGCTTTACGTTAAAAAAAGGCAAAAAATCAGCCTAAAAATGTAAAGAAATCAGAATTGGCCATAAAAATTCAGAATCGATGCTGAATGATCCCTGTGAATAACTCTTCTCTACTGAAAGCTGAAATATCTGAAGGGTATATCAGCTAATACCAAATCCTGATCCTGTACCAGATTTTGTTAAATATTATATACACAATATTAAACATTATATCATCTTGTGCTGCAATTCTCTGATACGTATGTCCACATTCTTACTGCTTATAATTTAGCAAAATTCAATGATGATAATGCAAAGGATGGTACATGTGTGAGTGTAATCAGTATTCCAATCAGTATTTCTATCTTCTTAGAATTACACAATTTTCTTATTGTATTGTACTAAAACAGATAGTTCTAGCCCTAAAATATGATTGGCTGAGCTGTCTTCAAAACTGTTGTAAAACATTCCATAAGCCTATGACTGAATCACAGCAACTGTATTCTGTATTGATGCACCAAATCATTACAAACCTTTGTGCTGTGAATGGACTGTTATACTGCTTACATGGACTGTCAAGTGTAAGAACCCGGTTTTTGAGGGGCTGCCAAATAATTTTTTTAAAAACTAGGCTAAATGCATATATGTTATAGCAGGCTAAACAGGCCAAAAGACGTACTCTTCCAGTACTATTCAGCGTTAGGCTTTGAGCTATATGATGAGTATTAGTGAATGGTTCACTGTAAAATAGCAAACTGAAAAGTGAAGAATAGGTTGCTTGAACTTGTTACTCTTAAGCACTATCCGGTCAGGGAGGTAGTGTAATGTAATTTTTATTAATCATTTCCCAGTGATTTTAGTAATGTCTGAATGCATCCTATTAGTCATTTTACAACTAACATTTTTAAGTCTGCTCTGCCATGTCAGTGAAGATTCTGACATCTTTTTCCTTCTGTAAAATAAGCTGTACAAATATCTCAGTTTACATTAATTTCCTGTCTGTACAAATGATATCATATTCTGTAGAAACGAGTTTCTTAAATATGTTGGAGTTTCTTAAGTGTGGAGAGTTTGTTTGTGTTATCTGTGACTAAAGTCAAGCCGATATGTACTCCAGCATTCCACTGTGTACATTAAAACAGAAAACTACAGAAAAAGTTTGGTTTTATGTGCCAATGTTGGCTGTTGGCTGTGAATTCCCAGGTTAATGACAATGCTAAAGACAGATTGCATTAACCTAAGACAGATGGTTAGGGTAAACAGAACAATGGCTAAATTCCGCGGTTTAACATGTTTTCTACCCTTTTCTGGAGGAAAGGCAATGTGTAACTTGAGTAGCCCCTTCCATCTCTGTCATTTATACTGAGAACAGGTCATAAATATTACAGACATCCTGTGGTAAACTGGCATCACCCCATCTCCCCAGGAAAAACTATTCCCATCATAATAGTACTTTGCACACTTCAAATGTTTGTGTTTTGGGTTAGATCTGCCTTAAGTATTCTTAACCCCTTAAATGGGCAGGGCCCACCAAAATGGCCCAAAACTGTATTACACACTTCGATAATCTAAGAATAGCTCCACCACTTTGCATTGAAGTCCCTGTAGTTACTGAATAATAAGCCTTAGTATGTAACAATGCTGGGATTTTAAGTAGTTAAACCCAGTGTGGGTAAATTAATATGTGGCACCATTAGCTCAGTGCTAACACAATATAGGAAATACAGGTGTCTAAGAACACCTTTGGCAGATGCTCTGATCCTTACTTACAATTGTAATTTTTTAATTATTGACAGTGGTAGGCAAATGTCGCATTAGGAGTCTTGCCCAAGGAATCTTATTGGTATAGAATGGTGTGGCTACGCAGGTGGAGAATCAAACCCCAGTCTGCTGTGCAGAGGGCAGTATTATCCACTACACTACACCACACCCTTTACCTGGGATAAAATCACAGTAATGTACGGCCTGTTGTGCCTTACGCTTTATAAAATTACACTGCAATTTAATAAGCACCATGATTAAAGCTTGATAGCTTTGCTATTGATAATATCCAGCTGATATGCGATCCATGAGGTATAATGCCGATATAGATCCAGTATATTGAATTGACTGGTGTATCATTCACAATAAGACGTAAGATTAATTACTAAATAATAAGCCTAGGGTTCAAGGGGTTAATACCGAATTTGGCATCAGCAACCGATACAGGGAAGGGAATTTGCATGTGTGTGAAAGATTTGGGCACCCTCCCCATAGCCTCGTTCCCACAGCTGGGCAGGGCTCACTGCAGGACTAGGGAGGGAGGATACAACAAGAACCACAAAAAAAGCCCTCAGGAATGCACTTCCACTGGGACTCTGGAAAGGAAGCTGGTGCCTTGCAGTCAGAACAGGAGCAACATGTACATTCATTTAAAATGTACAGTTGACATGAACAAAACATTTGTTTTGAGCATTTCACTCATCTGAACTTTTAACAGAAAATACACTGAGCATTAGTCATTAGTTAGACTGTTTCCATTGCACTGCTGTCCAGAGGCAAGAGTACGTTTTATAGAAAACTGTGCAGGTTACAGTCAGTGTCATGGGCAAAATACCAACCGATAGAGAGGGAACAGCAAACATTCTGAGCACTGAAGGCCTCCACCGCAAAGAGTCATTGGGCTGAAGAGAGAACAGAAGATGCCTGATTGAATTTTTCTCAGCTTTCGCCTCCTACCAAAAGGCGAGGAGCGTTCAATATAAAAAAAAAGTCTATTTTGAACACGAGCACGGTTATGGTCTCTAAAGCGAATTTGCCAGCAGAGTGAAAGCAAAAATGCCATGACTGGTTTTCCTGCCAGCAACAAAAGAAAAGGAGGAAAAAAAAGAAGGGGAGACCTTGGTATTTCTCTCACTCTCAAACACCTCTCCCCTCCCCCTCTCGACTGCATTCAAAGCTGCCATTCTATGTGTCCTTCTTACTTGAGGTAGATTTAGCTTCCAAAGTGTGGCATTGTTTCCCGGCCCGGGCGTTGGGAGGTTAATAACGTGTGGGTGTAGTTTCGATCAGTCAGGTAAGCCAGGTTTCTGTTAACGTGACTGCATAAGTCTGAGCCATATCGGGACAAACAATGATCTGCGGAATTCTCCGCATGCCTGTCATAGTCGCAGAGACAGCACTTTTAGAGAAAGCAAACAGCGCTGACCCGCCCTCCTCCTCGTTCCAATCTGGTTTTTGCATTCGTGTTTGCCAGTCAAAGGTCAGATCTATCAGCATTCACAACCTGCCGACATGCTCAATTTAAACCACATAATTCCTTCCTCCCACTAACAAGGAGTGCTTCAGTAGGTGCTGTGAAATTGTCT
This sequence comes from Colossoma macropomum, assembly GCF_904425465.1. Lineage (NCBI taxonomy): Eukaryota > Metazoa > Chordata > Actinopteri > Characiformes > Serrasalmidae > Colossoma > Colossoma macropomum. The sequence continues at coordinate 17,764,247 of NW_023494784.1, read as the reverse complement.
GTATTTCAGGTATATAATGTATAGTATTTTTGTGCATGTCAATGTGGATGTTTATGCACATTCCTCTAGCTGGACCACTGCCTTTTACATTCCTTTGAGGAAAACAATTTACTAACAATTACACTAATTGAATGCCACACATTTGAATGCAAGACGGTCTGTTCTACCTTAGCAGTAGATGTTGACAGAGACATTGCCCTTCAGTTTTCTCTCTGCCACCGTCTGCTCTCCTCTGTTGTGAGCGTGGATGTGTCACACTCTTCTCTCTCTCTCTCTCTAAAGCTGGCAAAGGTGGTCAGCATCCTGTGCTTTTTATTTCATGCTAGGAGCTCTCAGCCCGGTAAAGCTGCACTGTCTTGCTGTCACCAGAATGCGGCTGAAAGGCTTGTTATAGGCTAAGAAATAAATGGAATTTGGATCCTTGAAAAAATGCACCTATTTTTGGCATATCAGGTCGTGTATGAAGTCATTTTTCATAGGAATAATTTCAGGGGGGTGGTGAAGGGGGTAACAACCTACCCAGTAATTACAACTCAGGCATATAACCCCCAGTAATTCATTTTGATAATATTTTTTGGAAATAAAATACAAAAATACATAATAAATGCTACTGCAATTAAATTTCTCAGTACATCTATTACTTTTTAAAAAGTATTGATTAAAATCTGTTGGCTATGATGAATGTGTCAGTATCTACAACTTGGCAGTATCAACTCCACTATGACACTATGTTAGACCAACCATGAAATGTATTGTATATTGTTGCTGTCCAGAGAAAATATCTCCAAAGTTTATGTAAAGAGATTTTATAATTTTCTATTGGTCCATATATCATGAAATTTTCACACAATGTAAAAGATACCTGCTGTACCCTAATGATGCAGAAAAATAAAAATAGAATAAAAATGGAGATTTTTGTTTTGGACAGCAACGATATTTGGGTTGGAATTCTTGTTAGATTAGATTTTTACATTTTTTTCATACTTCCAAAAGCTGTTTAATAGCTTTTGCCATTTCTTACCTATGTAAGGTCCTGTTCAACCCCTCCAATGTTCAACGCCCTTGTCAAGCATCCAAATCCAGAGATCACATTCTGACTTTATTGGCCAAGTATGTTTGCACATAACTGCCATAAATGCCATGTGTTTGAAGGAAACAACATTGCCTATAATGATCTACCTCAGTCTGCCCTGTATAGAGAAGGACAACAGTAAACATTTACATTCTCAAGAAACAGAAACTTATGAGAGCATTTCTGTCACATGATGGACTAATTATTACTCATCTAGCTCATATCTTTACCCTGGTTAAGCATTAGCATGCTGAACAATACAACTTCATGAGAAAGACTTGTGAAAACCCCACATTCACCCATTCAGCCGTTAGTGCTTCCTTTCATTAGTGCGTTCTGAGAGTTTCACGGTCAAATTTCCATTAATCAGGCATTGATTGCAAAGAAAAGGTTCATTTTCCATTTTGCCCTTTTGCTTGACTCCGAAGACATGTGTGATTAGCCTCTCAGCTCACATCCCACAACCCACACTAAAAAATCACTTCAGTACATCAAAATGTTAATTACCAATGCCAGAGTGCACTAAGACACCTTCCAGTGTTACCACTTTGCTACATCTTGATGCTTTCATGGGAAAAATATTTAGCACTTAACCAACACAAAGTTAATGTCAATAACATTTACAGCTAATAGGTAGCATGAATGAGCAGCCACACACAATCGCATTTCTCAACGTGTCTTTTCCTCCCATCGACAATCATTAATGAAGCATAAAAAGACAGAGAGCCCAGAATGTGAATAAAGCAATCTGAGTCTGCCCATTGTCCCATAGCACAAAAAAACCCTTCCAGACACAAGTCCCCTTTGCTCTCTCTCTCTCCCCCCTTTCTCTCTCCGCCTAACTCTCAGTGGCAGTGATTGAATCGCCCTGTCCTTTGCTGTGAGGGCCTACCTTGTTTAATCCTTTACGTGGCGGGTCACTCTGTGAGCGGATGCTGTGTAAACACTGCGGGCCCTTGATGTGGGGGCTCAGGGGGAAGAGCGCAGAGGCCGGGGGTTATGGAGTCTCCCAGCCCTTGGGAACAATGGGCCTTTAGAATGTAAGGGCACTGGTGCGCTGACCCCTAGCAAATAAGAATCATGTTCTGGCATTCCAGCCTTGATTGGCACTTTGAGGCTGAAAAAAATCTCAAAGGAACACAGGAAATGCTACTTTTGTAATTGGTTATATATTAGCACTGCATTTTCTCTTTGCAAAGGATGGGAAATTCCTTGGGCGACGCTTAGAAAAAGACAGGCATGCCACCGCGCAGGCTGAGGTTAGCCAGGAACGAGCGCTGCAGTTAACAGGTAAAACCTGCAGAGGCCATGGAGAGGGGATCGCTTCTTTAACATCTCTTTCCCTCTCTGCTTCTCTTTTATCTATCCGTTTCTCTACCCCGTTTCTGTTGGCAGCACACAAAGACCTCCATTAGCACACATACACGAGAGTTACAGGCACTTTTCGTTCAATTTAGCCTCAGAGGTGCCCACTATCAATGTAGCTGTAAAAAGGTGTGCTAACTGTGTAATGGAGTCTTTGAATGGGCAGACTGAGCTAGGGATGGGCAATAGAACTGGTTTTCTTTTCCGTCATGTAACAAGTGCAGTATGTGGATCATTCTAACACACTGGTTCAAAGTTAGAGTTCAAAACACATTTTGGACTTTTAAGTGACTTGGATTAGGAATAAAATTCTTTTGCTTTGACTGACTCTGTAGTATAATTCTGATTATTTTATTAAAGAATGATTGAACATTCTATTTTGTCTCTAAAAACAAATCACAACGCTATTGAAGATTTACCAAATATTTCGGTAGTGACTGTTTCGGTAGTGACAATTTTAGCTAATTTTGAGCATTTTCAGACTTTAGGACACATTTACTTCAAAACAGTGAGATCTAACTTTTCACAATGTGACCATGAGGGACGGGGATACAGTCTCACTTCCTGCTCTAAAATGGACTTAAAACCCCTTAACAAGCCATGAGCCTGGTGGGCCCAAATTTTTATTACACACTTTCATAACCTAAGAATAGCTCCATTAGTTTGCAATGAAGTCCTTGTAATTACTGAATAATAAACCTTTGTGTGAAATAAACCTGACGTGTTAAGTGATTAAACTGTTTTTGACAATGGCTTGAAGAAGTGGGGCAGCATTTTTTGAATAAAGTTTTTTTTTTTATTAAAGATTTTTTAATCTAAAAATTAAACTCATTAAATATATCTAAATCTTACAACTTCAAAGATATGTATAAAAATAGTATCTAAAAAATATTGAAAAAATGTAGGGGTTAGGGTTTGGGAGAGCCACTTTCCAATAAAAAGTACCCTGTAAATGATGATTTTGTATATACTTAGCTATCTCAACTAATGCCTCAAGTTAGATAGTTAAATAGATCATAAAATAATCTTTGTAAATATCTGACGTCTGAATACTTCATTGTTTATCTAAATTGTTTTCTTTTTTTTATCACAGTGAGGTCAATAGAATGGTTCATATGCCAATACTTTTAAAAAGTCTTTGCGTGTATAAACAGGTGAAAGGAAAAATTCTGTAGTCAACATAATGGCTGTTTTAGAAACTCCGATGTAGCACAAACAGTTGATGTTTTCAAAAGTTGACGGACGATTCTTGCAGTATGAACTTCTCACATGGAAAACTGGAAGTGTTAATAGTTGCTGATGAAAAAATTGAGGCACAAACATTTACTGCATGTTATGTTACGTCTCAGCGTTGAGGCAAGGGCATGACAGGAGTCTAAAGCCATGCAGCTAAGCTAACTGACAGAGGACGTTTGAAAAAATATCTCTCGGTTCTCAAAATTACCTCAACAAGCCAACACATTAGTGCATCATCCACCGGGGAGAAAGAAACGTCATCTCACGAAAAGGATAATAACTGCTCCTCATTCAATCTTACACCTGTTAGGTCTATCATTAGCTCATCTTCTCATTTAACCCACAATGGATTACTAAGGTGGTTTATTTTTTAATTTAAAACATGTGAGTTTAAATATACTCTTCTATCTACTGCTGAATATTTCTCAGATCTACTGATTTTTTTAGGATGAGTAAGTGTAGCCCCGATGGTTCTTAATTTAGGTTTAAAATGTAACTTTGCAGCACTTTCTTCTCAGAACCAAATGATTCTCAATGGCTGCTATTTAGAATGTAAACAGTACATAAAGAAATTAACTTGTGGTCTTTTTTGCTTCCATTCTTTCTAAAGGATAATATCTTCTCCAGCCTTGCAAAATGCAACCTTTTTGACTGTAGTGCTCCTCAGAGGACACTACGAGTGTCAACTTTTTTTTAGAGATTAGTTATATGTACATTGCACAAATCCAAACTTCTGCACATGGTAGTTTACACTTAATATCTGAATATTATTTTCTACAACTATTTTCTGCTACACTGTGACTAAACAAATTTCTCTATGGGAAAAGTGAGTGCTGTTTTTATCGAGGCCTGTGGTAAAAAAAAATGTTTCAAACCCAATATGTTTTGGCATAAATACATCTTTCCTATGAATATCACCAGATCCTCTGAATTATGAGGTCATTAAGTAGTCAAAAGACGAATACTTCATGCTGCACTGCTGCACACTAAGCTGACATCATAAGACTGGCAACCTCACCAACATACCTCATGCAAATCAGCAAGCTTTGCTAAATATGGTGATTGCTAAATATGGTGAAGTTGAATATGGTGAACAGCCTTGCATATCTGTCTATCATCCTCTTTGGGATGTCCTTTGTAAAAAGGAATGTATATGTGTATAAAACTATTTGTCACAAAACAAAATCAGGAAACCTTTTAATTAAAACAATATCTAAAACAAATTATCATTTTCTAAAACATTTTTAATTATGAATTGCAAGTATTATTGTTTTTTAAGTATAGCAAAGTACTTTTTCAGAAACACCAACAAAGCCTGTAAAATGTTGTCTGAGCCAATGAAGCCAAGTTTCATTTTTTAATTACAATTTAATTTTGTGAACAGTTTATGAACATTTTGTCTAAAAGAAGCCTGATTACCATGGAGATATGAATACTCTTGAATTAAAGCATTCTGCACTTTACCCTCATAATCATTGCTCCATTTCAAATGCAATGGGCTGTAGTACTGAGCAAACAACATACAAATGTGTCACTGTCCAATTACCTACAGACTTCACTGTATGGCTGCTAATGTCAGGGGTTAAATCCGTATTTAAACCTCTTGACCCATGCATCATCATGTATCAATTCATCAAAAGCCGATAGCCAGCTTTAGCCACCCATCTAAATATCTTGGCTAAGCATTGTGCAATTTCATAAACAATATTGCCTCTTTATGAGAGCATAGAAAAATCATGTAAGTCTCTAATGTAAGACATACTACAATATCTGACACTGTTTTTGTACCTGACTCTGGTGAATCCACCAAATAATGGTCTCAGACTTGCCTCAGTCTTCATTATTTTCACTCTGTCTTGTCTCAGTCTGGGGGAAAGGAGGACTCGTAAATTGTTCTCAAGACCAGCCAAGAGCAAGCCCCCCCTCTTACCTGCACTCATTACTGAACCTTTTTAACACTATCATTGATGAATATCAACAACACATTCAAACAGAATAAAAAAAATCTTTTTTCAAAGTTAAATCTTCACTCAGATTGGCTAACAGGGAAGAACTAGTAAATCTGCTCTCCTTTAACATTCAATCAATGAGGTTTTATGTTTCTATTCTTAGTCTCTTCTGTTGTACAGCACTTTGGGCAATGTCTGCTGATTTTAATCATACTCAGAAATTATACTTTATTTTGAACAGCGTAATGTTAAGGAGGAGAAGAGAAAATAGAACAGAGGAACAGAGAAATATCTTTTTAACCTTACCCTGATTTGCTTCCAAAAGATAACATTGCACCAACACTGGTTGATGGTACTAATTATTGCTATTTATGTGTAATAAGTGTTAAATGAACTATGTTGTTGTATTAATAAAATAATAATAATTAATCAGGTCTTTGTCTTCATCGACTCCTGGTGCAAGGCAGGGCTACTAAGTCTTGGTCTTGACTCGGATTCCACATGACCCGGGGGCCATATTACAGAAACTTCTTAACTCTAAAATCTTATCTGTTTAGTTACCATGACAACTTCAGTGAGGACTGAATTTAGGACACAAGCTATTACAGAACAACAGTTCTCAAAATATAATCTGATCCTAACTCCAGATAAGAAAACAACATTACAGAAACATCCTAACTTGACAAAATGTCCTACTGTCCTAAATTTAAGTAAAACCCAAGAGGTCACTATAACTAGAATAATGATGTTACATTTATCTACATTGAAAACAGTGCTTTAACTTATGGGTTTGTATTTTAAACATCTTTTTAAAAATCTCACATACTGCAGACACGATCTCCATCATCCCATCTTACTATCTTCGTGTGTTGATGAAAACTCGTCAGATTATATATTACAGTGATGATGGTGAATAATGAGGAGGCAGAGTTGAACGTGTTGCTATTTATTAAGAGGAATAACGTTAGCACAATCGGGTGAAGCGTTTAAGAAACTGAAACCGGAAAGTGGCAACGCTCTGATCAACAGCACAAAGCGCTGTCACAATATTCTTAACTTCCAGTTTATTGTGATTTAGTTCTGTTTTACCTTTTTACATCAGTAACAGTAGCTAGCTGTCTGGCTTGCTAACTTGATAATTTGCTTAGGTGTTTATGTTTCAGCCAGTTGCTAGGTAACAGGCATGAAAGTTGATTGTCCACTCCAGTCAAGCAGGTTAACATTTATAACCCTAAGATAATAAACGGTTTTCAAGGAAGACAAGATTTGCTTTTGTAATATGAATTTGTGAAATCCTTATCTTGACCTGTCGGATCTTAACTTAAGAAAACAGCTGGGAAGTTTCCGTAATATGACCGCAGGTGTCAATCTAAACTTGTCTCGCACCTGATACTTTCAACTACCACACTAATATCCAGTGCAATCATTGTGTTTAATAATTACAGCAGTTGTTAATCGTAAAAGACAACCACCAAAACACCAATAGCAACCCAGAGCATCTCATTAAAGCCTCCAGCATGGGATTCAAGCTGAAATCACATCTGTGCCATGTGGTGTCTGGGGCCAGGGATGGAGAACACAATTTGCCACTTTTTGCATTGAGAAGGAAGGACTGCAGTGTCCCTCTCTCCCCCACTGTTAAGCAATGTGACAGCCAATCAGTCAACTTCTTAATCACATGGCACTCGGAGTTGGATGCATATGTTCCCCTCTGAGCTCACTGAGGCAATCAGCAATGCTATGTGGCCGGCAGCGCAGAGGAGCCGTGCGCTAGCCAGTGCTGCTCACATTAGAGGGAGACCTACTACAATGGGAGCTGGAAAGGACTAAATTGAGAGGAAAATCAGAAAAATGCATTTATTCCCAGAGTAGCTTCACCCTCATACAATATTCTGTTAAATGTAGATAAGAAAACCTGGAAAGCAAAGCCTGTCCAACAACAGTAACACCATCACTAAGCAAAAGCAATGTGAAACAATCTCATGCATCCACAAATGCTCGCACACACCCTCGCTCGCTCCTTGGTATGCAACCTGGGGGAAAACTACAAAAGCAGGCCCATCTTCTCGTAAATTAAACAAAAGTTGTCACATTCCCACTGTCTCGGCCCATTAAATCCTAAACAAGGCATGGGAACCAACTTGGAAAGGACCAACCGCAGTCCTACCCTCCCTCTCCTCATGACCCCCACCTCATCCAGCCTTCAGGGCCATCCAGCCTGAAGCAGACAGGGAAGCGACTGCTTGTTGGCATCACCTGGTCTACAGCCCTGACAATGAGTTACGACACTTCTGTGCACACTTTCAGAGGAGCCCACATAGGGCACAATAAGTTGAAGCTAGTTTAAAACATGGAAAGTCAGGTCAGGAATTCTACCCCCTCACTCTGTCAGAAATTTGATCAAGTTAAAATGTGACAGCCAGACAACCTCGTCCACTGTACTCTGGGCAGCACCAGAAGTGAGAATGTAGACAAGGCTGTTAGAAGAGGGGAGATAGGGTTACCAAGCAGGTAGAAAATCCACCAATGGCAAAACTACTTTAAGTCATCACCTAGATTCATTACAAGCCTATTAGGATGTCTCATCAGTTTGAGGATTGCATTAGCATCCAAACTTAGTCTTCGGTCTAAGTGGTTTTTGTTCGTGGACAAAAAAAGAAATTTAAAAAACCACATCGCTCCTATCCTGCTATGTGGTTTACCAACAAATTCCAAAGTCTGTGTGGACACTGTCCCCCTAAATATGACTTATTTAAATTACACGGTTGTTATGTAGTTGAAATGTCAATATTGCTACATATGCAGTACATGCAAGCTAAAACTGCTACACATGTTGCAACATGAGTAGCTGATATTGGTATTTAACAGTATTAATTTTAGTTTTACTTTCATTTTTTTAAACAATAGACATCACAGTTATTTACTGCTATGCTTATTTTTTGTATTTGAAGTTTTGCAAAGAAATACATATAGATATGCAAATAAGATGTTATCTGCTTACACACACACACTGTCTACACTGCTTATCCTTCTGGGTCGTGGGGGGTGCCGGAGCCTATTCCAGCGGTCATTGGGCAGAAGGCAGGAAACACCCCAGACAGGTTGCCTGTCCACTGCAGGTTACCTAAATAAATTTGCATATTTAAAACAAAACATAGCCTTTGGATGATGTTAGGATTAAGGTGTTTATTGCATTGTGAATACACACTCCACAGAAAGGATTGTACCGGCAAGATAATTAAAATCTCACTGTTTCATTGTTTAACCATGAAAACACTATGTACTTTATGTTAATATAAAGTGTTTTTTGCTGATCATTTTTACTACAAATGTAGCATAAATCCAGCTGTGAGTGATGTATTAAAAAAACCTTCTGTAATGTCCCTAAGAATGTGGTTAAAAATGAACATGTACAAACATGAACAATTTAATGATTGCAAGTATTACAGATGAGATTTTTGGTGCTGTATGGAAAGAAAAACTGATTTTCAGAGGAAAAAAACATTTTAGGAATGGGCCTCAGAGCTACAGAGAGATCTCAGAAAACATGTACCATTTGTGTGAATGCTATCATTAGTATAAAGGAAGTAGAAAATAAGTATATAAGTATAACTATAAGAATATATGTAGGATATTCTATAAACAATATCTTTCTTTATTTGGGCATGCCACCAACCACAAAATGACACATGAGGTCTATAGGCACATTACTGAGAGAGGTACATTACAAACACTGAGAGGTCTGAGTGGGCCCCTTTCAGGTATGAACTTTTATCATAGGCCATTTGACCTGTCCTAATTGATGGGTGCTAAACAGGATAGGAAAGCTCAAAAGATCACAAGCAACAAGCTAAATGAGACTTAAAAATACTTTTAACACCAGCCTTAAACCAGAACTTTCTAAGCAACAAGACAAATGTGCATTGTTCTCTTCAAATTTAGGATGGGCTTGGTGCATTTGATCCAATGTTTCTTGATCAACTTGGCTCATGTCTTAAGGACTTAACTTAGATTAGTCACAGCTGATTCTCTCCTTTGTCAGACTTTACTGGGAGGTGCAGAGCATGATGGTTGAAGCCTTCGCTCACGTATTTATTAAAGCTTTAACATGATTTAAAACCACCACCCCTGCTTCAGGTTCATCCCTGGTATTCCCAAGGCTGAAGCAGAAAAAGTGTCCATTTCTCCTCAGAGTTATGGTTTCTTTATGGGGCCGTGAGTGAACTCTGACATCCTGGGAGAGCTTTTAAAATGCCTCTGTAATCCCTTGTTTGAGCTGCCTGGAAACGTCTTGTCAATGCCTATCAGTGTGCAATGACTGATAGCTCATGCGGTGGTTCTAAGTCACTCAAAACTCCCCCCCCCCTTCCCAAAAACCAGACAGGCAGTATAATAGTAAAGTGCGATTTTGAAGGACTGCAAAATTAATTTGTCAGAGGTAGGCCGCACGACATCTCAGATGAATGTTAAAGGAATCCGCTTTTTAAAACAAACCAAGCTGCTATCAAATCTCTGGGCACGAGAAGCTGGGAAAGATCTGCTAAAGCATTGCTGATGGAAGACAGAACAAGCTCCCCACTCCACGCTCCCACAGTCCACCACCATGCCTGCTCCTAAGTGCCTTTACTCGACCCTTATGTTCATCTTTGAAGGACATGCCAAGGAATGCATGAGTTGTGGGGGGGATGAGATAACTGGGGATGTGAATCGACACGTCCTGTTTACACCACAATAAGAGTGTGAATCCTGAGCAGTTCAAGCCTCTCAGGCATGCTCATCCGCACTGCAACTGGGCTGGAGATGTGTGGGCTGTGCTGGAGGGAAAAAAATGTGAACACAATAGAAAGAAAATGTGTTTACGTAACTGCGGGGTCATGAAGAAGAGTGGAAAGTTCTAATGTTAAAAAAAATGGCAATGCATTTGAGATCACAATTTCCTCAGTGATAAAAAAATGAGAGAAACAGATAAAACATTTATTTTATGTATAAAGGAGTTTGTAGTGAGAAGGGATTTCGAAGAATAAACCCAAAGATGGATGACTAAAGCAATAACCATCCCTACTATTTAATTTTCCACACCAGTTAAAATTCACTGTTTTAGCTACTGTTAACTGATATGCAGAATCCACCAGACACCATTTCATCTGTTCATGTGAGAGATGTAGTCTATGACAGAAGAGAAAGTTTCAGCTGCGTCAACCCATCCTGTATACAACATCGCCTCCATCTGTCAGCACTCCATAGTGCAATAGCCTATAAACAAGCATGCAAATGAAACAAGGTTTCATAATAAGGTTTCACATTTTCATCACACAAAATGGTGCTTAATAAGCACTCACTCATTGGTGCTTTAAACCTATTAATATTCTCATATACAATGAGAAACAAAAAATATTGGGACAATGAGGTCCAATGGGTTTTATTTGTTATATATTTGTCAATTTAAAGAACAGAATGTCTATATCTATATAACAAACTATACTGTTTTCTGTCATTTGTTGCGAGACACATTTGAGTACTGAGACACTCAAGTGACAGGTGATTGATTGCTCAGGTGTTCCATGTTCCCAACACAGAAAAGAGCTGTGAATGTTGGATGTAATCATTGGAGATTGTCTTGTTTTGATATAAAGAATGACTGGAACCGTTGCAGACCAACTGGGCATTCCAAAAATAACAGTATGGAGCGGTAGCGGAACTACTGGGGGGTCAATCGCACTGGGGCCCATGATGCATGAGAACCAGAGGGGATTGGAGCCTATATAATCTGTATTGGGCCCCTCATATAGACACTGACACAACTGGATCCCAGAAAAGGTCCAGTTTCTTAACAACATACCTCACTGGTTTGCTTCATCAAAGCTACACAGACAGCGCAGACATCTATTTATCTTTCTATTAATCATGTTGCATCTTATCTATGGTAACCACTTTCCAACAGATCCTTCACGACATGATATATTCATTGTTTATAACCAATAATATCATGTTTTCACTCCCACCACCCCTACCTATCATCAAAAACAACACTTAGCCATCTCAGAGACCCTCTCTGGTACCATGTTTCTCTTGAAAATACATCACTGTATGGAGGGAAAATGCATTGCGATTTCTGTTTCACATTTTAAAAGGAAAAATATAAAAAGCATTTACGACTTACTCTTATGCATGACACGTCTGGCCAGAGGAGCTTGGTTTCCTTCCGAGCTACGTCTTTCCTAATCCAAAGCCTGTCACTATTAGAGTATCACACTGGTGAGGAATTTAATGCCTGGTTTTATGTTTAGCATTGTCACACATCATCTTGTGGTGATGATTGAGTACATTTGGTATTTTAAACACCGAATTCTTCATCGTCTCAATCAGTCATAGTCTCAATCATAGTCTCATAGAATTTTGAAACCACTGATCATCTTCTCTCTGTTTGTACATGCCTGCTTATGAAGTAATCCACCTCTACATCTTGCTTTTATGCCAGGGAATTGAGCAAAGACATATTTTGAGAATAAAAAAAATTGGGATGAGGTGAAATTAGTTATAACTGTTACACAGTACTGTGCAAAAAAAAGAGATTTTTGTAATATGACTTTCTTGTTTACTTTCAATTGTTATGTAAGTAAACAAGCAAATATTGTTCTCCAGGGATAAAACACTATTTTTGAGATTGGGAAAAAAATAACCATATTTTGATAGAAGGTTAAAGGAAAACAAGAATTTGGTCCTTTAAACTGGTCACAAGATGGTCTAGGGGAAATCAATAACAGGCTACTTAAGCTGCTCAGTTGAAAAGCCTTTGATGCCTAAGAGCATTTCTTTATCTGTGGAATGTGAAGATTTTCAAAGGTCTTTTATGAAAAGTATTTTTTAAAGCCTTGTGCTCTCTGATTGGTAACATTTGTGTCTGTGTGGGAAATGTAGGCTCAGGCTAGTAGCTGTTGTTAAAAGCTAGCAAGTTGAAAGCTAATGGTTGTTTAGGCCACAGTCCCGTACAGCTTTATCCCTCCAAACCTATGTAGCAAAATCCTAACTCACTCAAATCTTTAAATGTAGGCCAAGCTAGGTCACTATTAGCTGCCTGCACAAGCCAACCAGCGTACTTATTTTGATCCTAACCTGACCACAAATGTCAGTTATCAAAGAGACAGCTTGCTGTTGGACAGCAGGCAACATGTTATCAAAGATTTACAAGGCAAGGTGCCGTAATAATAAAGCCTTACAGTAAAATATAACATAATTAAACCTGTATTGTATTTGGTATACACATAATCCTAGACTAGACTAGACTAGACTAGACTAGACTCCTGGCAAGCCTGCTTTTATCTCTGGCACACACACACACACACACACACACACACACACACACACACATTTTCTAAGCCGCTTATCCTTCTGGGTCGTGGGAGGAGCAGTCACTGACCATAAGGCAGGATACACCCTGGACAGGTCACTAAGCTGTATACTGAAAACAAAAACATTTTGCTAATGTTGGCTTTTTTAAAGAATATTTATAAGAATGAATACTGGTCGGGGCTTCCACCATGACATATCAGCTCCTTTGTTTTCTCTGCTTTAATAGGGCAAAACTAAACCTGTACCAACTTTGAAGACTGGAAACGTGTTCAAAACAAGGGTGCTTTTCCATCAATTGATCACCACAGAATAGAATAATTAGAACCATATCAGCATGTGTGACATAGTTGCTATATAGCAAATCTCTAACTAGAGTTGGAAGATGTTCTAGTCTTATGTTGTAATAGATTAATATTGGTGCTCAGCTCATTGATATACAGTTGTAGTAGCAACACAGCAATAGCCACACTGTGAATATAGTATTTATGAAGAGGTATACAAATCTGAGCTCATTGTTACTTTGTTTGAAAACATGTCTGTCAATCACATATCCACAAGGTGGCAGCACAGACACATGGGAGTTTAGCAGGTCCTGCTTCAGAATCTTTTCAATTAGCATTTTGCAGTTATCCGTTAATTAGGCACACCTACTTTTTACATACACTGTTTAGGCATTTTGTAAAGTATGTCTAACACATAGGTGCATTTTGCAGATATAGTCCATCTGCTGGTGCACAGTATATCAGCCACCCTAGATCGCATTCATCAACTGAAAATGACCACCATGAGACCACTGTCCAGATATTATTTGGGTGGTGGATCGTTCTCTGTGCAAATAGGACACCAGCATGGTAGTGTGTGTTGAAGCAGTACAGCATAGTAGTGTGTATCAGACACAGCAGCAATGTTGGTGAAGAGGTATGTTCAAAAATTGTCCTGCCAAGAGTGGTTCCTTGGCCAAAAACTGACCCCTGGTGAAAGGTTAGAGGATGACTAACATAAATCATGCTTAGAAAAAAGTAACTTTGCACCAAGTGGACCAAAACGGCACACTCTAATAGTGTCTAAAAAATCCATCAACATTGCTGTACCTGATACACTCATATGGGCACGGCACACACAGCCAGCTACTACCATGCCAGTATCACTGCTTTGTTGAGAATAGTCCACCACCCAAATAATGTGTGGTCAGTGTTGTCCCTATGGTCTCTTTCCATTGATGATAGAGGGAGGCTGCTAAATTGGGAAACAACAAATGGGCTACAGACTGTAATTGTGTAAGGTGCACCTTCTATATATGTGTACTTTACGCAATTACATCTTCTGATGAATATTTCCATAAGGGGAACAGTCATCTTGTGATTTTCATCATTTTAATATTGAATAATACAATGTTGAAATATTTGTGTCTTTCTCTGTAACCAAACTGCTACACTAGCAAAAAGGGTTCTATGCTGTACCAACAAAGGGTTCTCTGGCTTACAACAATAATGGAACCCTTTTTGGTGCTATATAGAACCCTTTTCAAAAAGGTTCTATATAGAACCATCTACAGCACATTCTCCATCAATCTAAAGGACGCTTTCCAGATGCAGAGAATCCTTTAATCAAGCAAAGGTCTTTGAGTGTTCATGGTTCTATATAGAACCATTGTCTCCACTACAAAACCCTTGAAGAATGATCTTTTTTAAAAAGTGTATTTTAAGTGTGTTGCTTTTGTAGCCAATCATGAAGCATACTATAAAGTGGCTTTACCTGGGAGATAATGGTCTCACAAAAATCTAAAAGAAAAGTAAGTACAGAGAAGGTCAACAGTATAGTCAGTAGATGACAACAATTCTACAGTTCATCACATCAGTGCTCAATATGAAAAGTTTAAATAGAGCAATCTAAAATATAAAGGATCTGCACTACATGCTAATGTGTTTCTATTTTAGAGATAATCAGCTCTTTCACACTCCACCGACTGTAGCATTAATGTTCAGTACTAAGAGAACACAAGTCTGCTTTACAGACGTTTTCCATCTGTCACAACCACAGCCCTCCAGGAGAATGAGTCACATGGAGACTATTTGCCAAATCATTTCTATGCTAACCACAGAGAAGCAACCAGAACTGTATTATAGCCAAAGATGCGATGGAGTCATTTCCGCTATGTTATGTTAGCACCAAGCTATCAGGTGGTGTACATTCACTTTCCCACACTGGGCTTAACACCACTTACAGCAGCTGTGGCTTAAATATAGACATTTAAAGCTTGTAGGATATTTAAGTAGCATATTTTACTTTGTATGCTTTAGCTTTACTGTGAGTAAATCTTTCAGTTTCAAGCTTACCTTTATTGGAGGAGCTGGTTTCCTCTCTTTCAGTGAATCACACAAAACTTACCTTGAGTGTTAATAGCTCCTGATTGTTGAGAGCTTTAGGCATATGTAAAGTTAGCCTACAGAAAGATAACTGGATGTGATAGCTGGATTTTATGCTGGAAAAATATCCATATATTGCTCTACTATTCGCTAAATGTAAGGTCAATGACCATTTGTGAGAGACACAAAATGTTTATGTCTGCTTTTCTGTGGTTCTACATTAGTCATTGTTTATTCCAACCTACAAATAATCTCCACTACTCCAATATTTCATGAAATTTATCAAACAGATTTACACATAGCACACATAAAGTGCAGACATGTCACCTACATCTTGATTCCCAAAACAATACAGTTTTTCTTTTTGCCTTGTGTTAAAGTCATTTTGTTAAGTTGCCTTGACAAAGTCACTTGCTGTTCTTTGTCTTCGAGTTTTTCAGGATCTTAGCGCCTATACAGAAATAGTGTGACTATTCACACGTACAGTTTTTGTACAGCATTTATTCAGACACAATATTTTCCATATAGGAAATGAATGTTGAGAAAACTCATATCTAACTGCCACAGTTGATGTTACAAAAGACATGTCACACTGGCCCCCACAGACATTACCAACCACCTGGGATACCATAGCAATGGCCTAGCAACACTTTCGCCACCACCTAGGACACTATAGCAATTCTATAGCAACACCTTAGCAACCACCTGGGACACCAGACACTTAGGTCTTAGGATAACATAGCAGTGGCCTAGCAATGCCTTAGCAACCACCTGGAATACAGATTACATCACTTTAACATAGAAATTCATTCTCTGAAGGTTCTGCAATGGAAAAAAATACAAACCCTCCTAAATGTTTTATTTTAGTTCAGTAGAAGCGTGATGAAAGATCTTACTTTAGAGCCCTCCACCCACATCATTATGTCATGCTTAATGGAGAAAATATTGGATCCAAATGTTAGAGTCAATAAGTTGGTGTAGTGGGATATGAAATCTATGTTACTGCAGAAACATTAGAAATGTCTGGTGTTGTTTTAGGATGATCACAGTCAGTCCAACCAAAGCACCAGATTATGTTTTTTGAATGTGTTATAAGAGGCTCTCTTTATTCTGTAATTTGTACTATTTCCCCACAAACACATTATACTGCAGGAATCCTCGGCTTCCATTCTGGGGAATTACAGTCTCAAAATCGCACTGATTTTGTCAGAAAGGTATGAGCAGTGAAATTCAGTATGTCCAAGGCACAACAAATTCTCAGTATGGGACTCATTTCCGCTCATTCACTAATCTGTTTTGAAGCTGATCTAAGCCTGGAAAACAGATGTGTCAGCAGTAGACTATTTCCTTAATGGGATGATATACTGGGCGGTATATAAAGTGGTCTGTGTTTACCTTGTGCTCCCAGCAGACACTGGGAAGGACAAGCACACTCTAGGGAACCACTGTTGCCAGTAACACCTGCATGTGGAATCAGACATAATGTTTGTTTTGTCTTCCTGAAACCATGACGTTCATTGTCTCCAGTGTATCCTTAGCATTTGTATTTGACACTGACCTCTTTGTTGAAGGTCAAAGCTATATATCATCATAAACTCAGCGCAATACTCTCCAGAAGTAAAGGTTCCAAAGTTTTTCCAAAGGTTTCAAAGTTTTTCAACCTAATCTCTGTGTGCCACATGTTCAGTGTACAGATGCTTATCACGGACAATAATTTAGTACTTGGAAGAAAATATATATATATATATATATATATATATATATATATATATATCCATTAACTCAAAACATAGTACCCTTGGCTTCTACTATAGGTGTTTAGTTTCAATGTTCTGTTCTTTTACTAAATACAGGGAAAACATTTTAAATCAGGGGTGCTCAAACATTATTTTGGGTCATGTTTGTGGTTGGCTGAGGGTCAAAGCAAGAATACAGTTACAGTGGTGCTTGAAAGTTTGTAAACCCTTTAGAATTTTGTATATTTGACCTAAAACTTCAGGTCAAACACCAGAAGTCCTAATAGTAGATAAAGAGAACCAAATTAAACAAATGAGACAAAAATATTAGACTTGGTTATTTATTTATTGAGGAAAATGATCCAATACTACATATCTGTGTGTGGCAAAAGTATGTGAACCTTTGCTTTCAGTATCTGGTGTGACCACCTTGTGCAGCTGCAAAAACCAAGTTTTGGCCCTGGTCAAATTACATATTTTGTTTATTTTCTAAGTGAAAAAAGTTTATATATCCTCTACAGAGAATACACATTTTAATGTTGGGGTGACAATACTTTATCATTATCGTCATACAACGTGTTACAATATGCTTTTTCTGAGTGTATCTTGGATATCGCCAGTACATAAGCCTGAGTAAAGTGAGCATAATTTGTCCTGTTAAATTAGTGCAGTGGAGTTTCTAAACTATTAAATAAAAGTCATCACAGTTGTAGGTTTATTATTATTATTATTATTATTATTATTATTATTGTTGTTGTTGTTGTTGTTGTTATAGTATTTTTTATATTTAGCACTTTGGCACTACAGGTTCTATTTTGTCTGTTCCAACTAATTAGTGGACAAACTATGCAAATTGAGTATCGTGAAAATGTCTTGAAACATTCTTATATAATATTTTTGCCATTATTGTTTATTTGCTTGAGTTTAACTTATTGGAAAAGAAATAATATAGTGGTTGGTATAGTATAGCGGATGTAGTGGGTAACACTGCTTTCTACGCAGTAGACTGGGGTTCATTCCCTGGCCTTGGGAAGCACCCTACACTATACCAATAAGAGTCCTTGGGCAAGACTCCTAACACTACTTTCGCCTACCTGTGTAAATTGATCAAATTGTAAGATGCTCTGGATAAGAATGTCTGCCAAATGCCATAAATGTAAATAAAACTAAATGTGGCCTGTTCAAATGTTATGGCATACTGTATGCTTTATTTTTTCCCAATATGTTACACGCACAAAAACATAGAAATTGTTCATTAAAATTAGCAGAAAAATGTCATATTTAAGTGTGTTCTCAGCAGGGGATTTGTTAACTTAGAAAATCAAACATGTAATTTGATTGGGGGTGTTCTGAAGTTTGCATACAACTGTGTTTTATAACATATAACTCTAAGTTTTGTTAATAAATACTTTAGAAATAAAATTTTTAAAGGAAAATCAACATTTCCATAAGTTATATATGGTATAAAAATATATTTGTTCTCTCATGGTGGGTGGGGTTATAGTAACTCTCTAGTGGGCCAAATCAAACATCTTCTATGACATTGTTCCAAATCACCAAAAACACATTATTTTAAGAGTGTACATTTTGCATGAATGTAGTTTGTTGTTTTTGGTAATGGGGAAAGGGGTGCCTCCCATTTAAAATGAGTTTCTTCACATTTGCCATGATTCATTAAAAGCCTATGTCAGTTTGCATGAGTCACACATCGTTCTCTGCACTTAAGTGTTTGAGCATTGGAAAGAATGTCTAGAATGAGAGAGGTGATTGAATTCCCTCTTTGTCAGTGCTGGCCTTTATAGCCGGTGAACCTTCCGTGCTAGTCTTGTAAAGTCAGCACAGAAGAAGTCTGCTACATGCATTAGCATTTGTCATACCTAGCAAGAGAGCAAAAGAATGGGATGAGGTTTGGTTAAGCTATTAACTAAAAAAAAACTGTCCAATGTCTATGCTAGGGCCACTAGTCAGACATTCAGAGACCAGGCTGTTCTTAGCAGGGCAAATGTGCCCAAAATGGAGAAATCAGATACATAAATATGTACGTTGATGTTTACTGTCCACAAGAGAGCTGATCACACAGCGCTACCTACCCTTAACAAGGAAGGCTTTGGAAATGTACTGAAGGATTTTTGGACACACGCCTGTCTAAACTTACAATAGCAAAAATAGGGCCCTCACATTTTTAGTGAGTGTTGATTCAACATATATAGCAGCAGTTTTATTTACTGTGGTTGTGCAAAGTCAAATGTTTTGCTCATTAAATTTTTGAAGAGCAGCATGTTGTGTTTGCTCATGTTCAAAGGGGGTGGTGGGCAATACCAGCATCATTTATTTCTGCTTTTTTAGCCTGTGATATATGGCAGAATATCAGTGGTGAGCTGTGACCAGGAGCTAGGCCTTCAGGGCACAAATATCAAAACTGGTCAAAAAATTAGGAAAAAACATCTCTACAATAAAGCTAACTTCTGTAAGTGTGGAATTTAACAGTATATTAGCACTAAGCTAACAGCGATTCACATGATCATTCTTTGGCCTTTCTAGATTAAATATGGACAATCAAAACATTCCATGTTTCATATGAAACTTGTAAACACATTTACATATATTTTCTGAATACCCCCTCACACACATACTCTAAACACACACATACACACACACACCTCTTTGATGCTCTACTTGTACTGTCTTGAACATTGCTGCTAACACTGTGTTTACTCAAGCACTACGTCAGTAACTGGTGTGCTCATGTATGTTATCTGACTGCATATACTCACAGATCACAGCATGTAAAATAATCTTTGCACCTTATTCTCACTACCTCATGTCCAGAAGTGAGTGCTGTGTCGGCGGTGCACTGTCCTGTCCGTTTACTGTGTCTAATGTCTGTTTTATTTATCGTATTTATTGTATTGTTTCTAGTTTAATTTTTTGTTTGCACATTTATGTACTCTTTTGTTTCATGTTGCACTGTGTTCCTGGAGTAAGATAATTTCACTCCACTGTGTACTTGTACATAGATGGAATGACAATAAAAACCTCTTGACTTGACTCTACCTTGTAGCAGTTTTAGAGTAACTCAGTAAAGAGCCTGGCATAGAGCTGCTGCAACCAACTCCAACCCATTGGCGAGGCTGCCACATGTATTCACAGTCAGTGACATCTGTAGGACTTCTAGAAAACCTAGAACGATGTTTTTTTATTATAAAACTGGTCTCACCCATTGTTGTTCAAAACATGAGCGATTGACTAAACTGTCAGTTCCTAATTATGTTAGTGATTAACCTTTCAGTTCAGCTCCTGACCCTAACCAAAGGGAGAGCTAGTTTGACTACCTAGATACCACAGAGAAAAAATTCTGAGTGGACAATTTCCATGAGTGTTTCAAGAATTCAACCCTTTTGGTTTTAACCAAAACTTAACAATGAAACAAATATTAGTACAGTGCTTGCAGAGTTTCAATACAACAAGCATGATGATCATGCTAAGTAAAAAATGAACAAAAAATACAGATTTTATACAGATATATTTATACAGATGTATTTTGTTTTTGCTTTTTTATTTCACATCATTAGGCCTCATCTAAGAGCCTAGAAGACCCTGAGGGTTCCCCGCTAAATATATGGGACTGATGAAACATAACATATATATACACTATACACTAGTATACACTAGTTCTGTAGGTGCACCTTACACTTTATAGTTCTACAAAAACATATAAGAACAGACTATAGTCCATCTGTTTCTCTTTTTTCTGTTTGCCCCCTTTTATGTTGTCCTTAAATGGTCAGGACCCCCACAGGACCACCACAGAGCAGGTAATTGAGTGGTGGATCATTCTCAGTGCTGCAGTAACGCTGACGTGATGGTACTAGTGGTTTAGACGCAGCAGTGCTGCTGGTATATCCCCATTCATGGGATCCCCATTCATGGGATTTGCTTCAATAAAAGCCTGAGTTTGTACATACAAACTAGTACATATACTGTATATACAGACACATGGCACAGTCACAGACTCTGAAGGAGGCTCCTTTTGGCCTTAATCATTGCCAAAGCCGCCGGGTGAATCATTCCAGCTCTGATGGCTAAGTTTTAGTTATAGAATGAGCTGCTGTACAACAACAAAAAAGGCACAAAACCACCATGCAGTATCTATAGATACTGCACTCTCATGAGTGTGGGAAACAGCAGTGGGTGACATTTCAGTCAAATGATTATGTTCCTCTATGGTGGGGTGACTTCAAGAACAGAGGCTTTGGCAGTGCTGTATGTAATTTGATTTTGAGGCTTTTGAATACGGGTTGACCAGAGCCAGTGTTTCAGAGAGTGAGCGATGTTTCTGGATCAGTTAAGCATTTAAGCACATAGTGACTGGAAGGAACACATAAATGAAGGGAAATCTGATCTTGGAACAGCACTGTTTCAAGAACATTCTAAGAACTTAGAGATGCAGTATACAGAAAAAAGTGCTTTTCTGTGCTCTTGATTAAGCAAAATGCGATTCTAGACAGACGTATAACAGTCTAGATCATGCTTTCTTTGTTTTTTGTTCTCTTTGCTAAAACAGTACTGTTCATTTTAGGCCTAAATTTAAAGTCAGTTTCGCTGACATGTATTGACCCTAGTCTCGTTTATGTTTCACATTTGACAGTCAGGTGCTAAAGTTTGGACGTCCCTGGTCAAATTACATGTTTTGAAGTGAAAACAGAAGAGAACACACTTTGCACATTTAATACACAATCACGGTTTATTAGCTGAATATTGGAAAAATGTGGCCTGTGCAAAAGTTACGGCACATCTCATTTTATGCTTTATTTTTTTTTCAATATATGACACTCAGTAAATAAACAGATATTGGGCACAAAAAATAGTTGAAAAATGCCAGATTTAAGGTCCCTGTAGACAATGTGTCAACATATTTCCACTTAAAAAATGAACAAAACATGTTATTTGACCATGGGTGTTCAGTGGAATTAATGTTCATACAACTGTATATAATATCTTCTAGTCTGTGCTGCTGTACTCTCTCTCTCTCTCTCTCTCTCTCTCTCTCTCTCTCTCTCTCTCTCTCTCCTGTTGCTATTTATGTTGTAGTGTAATTACCTGAGCCTTGCCACAAGCATTTTAATGTAGGGGAGCACTGGACACAACCTAACGCAGGGTAAAATGCAACACAGATTTTGTGTGTGTGTGTGTGTGCAGTTAAACACATTCGAGTAGAATGTGTTTTTTTTCACCTTTTCGTTCTCCCGTAGCAATGTTGGCTGTGTACTTTCACCACTATCGCACATTTCATGAGCCTCTTCTTGAGAGTGTTTTTTTTCATTTTCAGTGAAAATGACTGCTGTATGTATCAGTCACAGAATTCCTATATTATTCTAATCACTTGGTGGCTGTAATATCACTGTTTTATAAATTATAGACATCTCACAGTGAGAGGAAGCCAGGCTATAGCACAGCCTCCACACAGCGGGGTTAGTTTTAACTAAACCTCTCAAGGTAAACAATGAGAAAATGGGTCACAAAGCAGATGTTAATAATTGGCAAAAAGAAGTGATTGCATTAAGGCATGCCATAAGGGTCTACCAGCAGTGGCAAAAATCCCAGTGTACAGGAAATTCTTGTCAGAATTGTAGAAAGATGAAACTGACGGACAGGGACCGCCGGTGTGTTTCACGGCTTGTGAATAAAAATCGCTTCGCTGCCAGGCAAGAATTGCTTCTAGAAGTCAACGCAGGTCCTTCAGAACCAATTTCTGAAAAATCACTCCACAGAAAACTGTATACCTTAAACAAATGGAGCAGAGTGGAACGCAAGAGGCCTTTGCTCACTTTTGCTGACAAAGTTGCCCGGTTACAGCGGGAGAAGAGACAAAATTGGACTGTTTATGACTGGAAACATGCTATCTGCACAGATTAATCTTATTTCTGCCTGTATGTAAATGATGCTAGGAGCCGTGTTTATCATAGACCCCAGGAAGCCTTCAATGAGGACTTCAGGCTCTGTGATGTTCTGGGGGTGTTTTAATTATGTGGAAATGGGTCCTTTGGTTGAGGTCACAGTAAATTTGAACCACGGTTCCTACATTGAGCTGCTGGACAACCAGGTTTTGCCTTTTGCTCATTATCTTACCAAGGAACTAACGTTCCTACCCCTGTATTCCAAGATGACAATTGCGTTCACAGGCCTGCAAATGTGACTGATTGGCATGATGAACATTCAGAAGCATTCACACATCTGGACTGACCCGCAAAATTGGCAGATTTGAATCCACTTGAAAATCTGTGGGACCACCTGGAACAACAAGTAAGACACCAGGGAAGGCATCCACGGAATCCAGCCGAACTGCACTATTCTTTGGTGCAAGAGTGGCTGAACATTAATGTTGCCTACATCCAGAACTTGTGCAGTCCTTGCCAAATCGAATTGCAGCTGTTATTCATGCTTGTGGGGGTATCGCGCGATATTAGGTATGTTTTAGTCACAGATGATTACATTTTTTGTCCTGGTGTTTTTTGCACATGATAATTACAAGAATTTGACTTTTGATTTTGGCTAAATTCTCATCTGAATGTCATCTTTCAAACACATAAAGTGCAAAATTGGAGGATGTTAGGTAAGATATTCTGCTGTCAGAACAAAACCTTGTATATCCAAAATGATAACTTTACAGGAGAAGGAAAAAACATACTTTACTTTCAATGTAAGTCAATGGAACCAGAATTTTTTCCAAGTAATTTTGGGCTGTTTTTTTGGTCCATTCCTCATGAATTTTACACACAATGTAACAGGCAACAAGGCATTTTCAAATTATATCAAAAACTGAAAAATGTAAAAAATTGAGATATGAGGTTTTGTTCCGACAGTAGCATAACAAAGGTGACCCCCTTTAGATTGTTTTTACTGCATAATAACAACCTAAAGGAGGTTCACTTTTGTTTTGTTTTTTAATTTTACATTTAGAATTTGTTTCTTTCGGATGTGAAAAGTAATGACATCAGCAGGGCTGGAGTCTTTTCTGCAGTAAAATGGGGAAACGTCCTTGACAGGAAGACATCAAAAATATTTACAGTTTCAAAACAATTCAAAAAAAAAAAGCCCTTCCAAGAAAACCACCACATGCTTTCACTGTAACAACATTAAGTGCTTTTTGTCAGCCTGTAAATCTGCTTTGTGTTGAGGTGCCGAGGTGCCGAGGGCTCACGCATGTGTGCAGTGCTGAGCTAGCGCCTGTCTGCCCTTCACCAAGAGACTAAACCACTGCTTATGGTTCCTATTAGAGAGGTTCAACAAACCAACACCGCCCAAACAGACCAACACGCATGACTGTGTTTTCTTTTCATGTGAGCAGAAAACGCCTTGGCAGAGCCAACCAACCAAGAAGCTTGTTTAACTACAGGAAGTATGTCAGCAATAATCATATCACTTTCTCAGTGTGGCAGCTACCTTATGTTTACCCACAGACTTCTTTTTGGATGAAGGTACACTTGCTTTAAAAATAAAGCAATAGAATAGAACAACCACTTTAATATCTTTCGAATGTGTGAGTTTTTGAAAGAACCATCTGTTGAAAGGTTCTTTAGGGAACCAAACTAGGTTCATCAATGTAATTCCTCTAAATAACCCTTTTGGCACATTTATTGTTAAGAATGTAGTTCAGACTGAATATTCAATCAACTTAACTGATTTGATACTGATTGAACTTGTTCTGTCATTCATCAGATCAAATTATAATGAAGCTATAATGAAGCAAGACAACACAACTGGTAATACACATGAGAGACTAAGCATAAAGCAGAGCCACGCTTGCTCTAAGTAAACCCCGCTGAGTATGTGGCCTGTGGCTCAGATATTTTTGGGATGAAAAAAAGTTGATTTATTCAAAGTTTTGAAGCTGGTCTTCATGTGGAGCATATATGTCCAATATGCATGTTTCAGCAAGACGCATGATTTTTGTAGCTCCTGCAGGAATATTAAATGTTCTCTGTGGAGGATTTATTCAATCAACAAAAACGTAATTGCACCAGGAGCGCCTAAACTTTTGCATACAACTGTATATGTGCTGAAAATCTAGGAGATCAAGCACATTATTATAAATTAATGTGAACATTCTTGTGCAAAACCCTAAAGGCAGTTTCAAGAGGACCTGTGAAATCATTTATTTATTTATTTATTTCTCCTCACACATACAATGCATATTTGCATATTATTGTAAGTCTAAACAATAAAAATCCTAAACCAAGCTACTTCCAGCCCTGATTCAGACCACATTCGAATATTTTGACAGACATATGTTAGCTAGCTATTTTCTGCTGATTGTGTTGATTTGATTCTCGCTAGCTCAAAAGTTAATGAGCTAGCTTGTTCCTAGCTAACCTGTTGATATGCCTGGGTTAACTCACCCTGCTGCACTGCTCTCTCACTCCTGCAACACTCCCATCTGTGTGTAAAGCTAATTGCTAGCTAGCTAACACTGTGTGATTCCATGTGTTTTTATCCAACACAAAGAGTTGGAGTGAGGTCATGTTAGCTGCTGCTGTCCTCCCTGCTGAAAAAATCTAGTTGGTCAACCAGCAAGACAATACAAGCATTCAAAACACAACATATGCTGGTTTTGCTGGTGACCAGTCATGCTGGCCTATGCGGTGTTTCCAGCGGGGAAAAGCAAATCAATGGAAAACAAATAGAAAAAATCTTAGTTTTTTGGTTATCTTCCTTCATATTAAAAGTGAATGGGCTGTGGTATTTTCATCATTAGTTCAATAGTGTTGAAAAATTACATAAAAGCAGTATTTCCTGTATTTAGCCATATAAACAAATAGCACACGATACACAAATAGAAGCTGCAAAGTCTGTTTAAAAAAATTCAAAATCTACTGTTAATTCCTATTCTGTGGGTGCCACCATATTGGAATGACACCACAGAACAGCAACTGAAGAAACATTGGGCATTCTCAGGAGACATCAACCTCATCTTTGACCGAGGAACCTGGGTTAAGTTGGAGCACTTAAGAAACTCCAAGTGGGAACTATGAGCTGGAAAGATGTTGGATTGGATTTTTCCTCTAAACACCATCTGACATTACCATGTTCAGCTGGCAGAAAAAATTATACTAACCAATTATATATTAGCATGTTTTCCCTCCCCCACCCACCACACTGACTAATCATCATGCGAGAAAACCCGTCATCACCTCTCGTCCAACTACACATACATGTATGCTAGCAGACAACCTCCTTCCATCTCTTCACATTACTCTCTCACTTTTTTTTTATAAATAAACACGAGTTATTTCAGGTAATTTATGCTGAAAACCCACATTCATATTAACAAGAGTGGTGGTAGTTCAAACATCTGCAATGTTTTGTGCGCTGTTTTCAAAAGTTTTCTGTTGCCATGCCACCAGGCTGAGAGGCTGCGACGTTTAAGGCAGGTCAGCTGATGATGGAGCAACATGAACAGACACACAGACACACTCAAACACAGTCCATCTCTTTCCCACACTCGTTAGGTAGTTACACTTGTACACAGATTTATTGTCCTGAAGTCTTATTGTGAGAGCAATGAGGATGCTAAATGACTAGCCTGCTGACTGGCAGGGTGGCTGGTTGCCTAGTGGTAGAAAAAGTGAGCCATCGACAGGAAGGTTGCAGGTTCTAATCCCATGACTGACTGAGTATACTTTGTGTGCTCTGCTGGCAACGCTGTGTTGCTCCCAGATTGGGCTTAGTTAGGCAGCAAAATGACAAAATTTTCAAAGTTTACCAAAAGAAAAAATGATGCAATTTTTTATTATTTCAACCTCAGATTCCTTGGCCTTTGCTTATTTTCTGTAAAGAACATATAAAATAACAAATTTTCAGTGGCTTCACACTGTTCACACCCTACACATTTATATTACACATGTGGTGTTGGGATGAACCCACGGGGAATGAAAGTGTAGAGGTGCTGTGTCCCTTCACTCTGTTCTCCTTCTACATGGCTTGACGTTAGTGTGTGTGTGTCTGTGTGTGTATGTGTTTATACATGTGTGGACAGGCTGCTGACTGGCTACAACTGCTAAAGCAGAACCCTGCTCTGGCCACTTGTGATATTTTAAACATCTGGTATTTTTACATAAATTGTTACGGCTATATTGATTTAAAGAAAACAATGCAGTGGGTCCACTAGACCACTGAGTAACAAAAACATAAACACCACACAAGGGTTAGCTACTACTCCATCTACCAGTACATTCATGGCTATTTCTATAAGGTCCCCTGTTAAAATACTGTAGAGAGTCAGACCGATAAATTAAAAAAGTCAGACTCAAGACTGACTAGAGCTTTTCTGTAATGTGCTTAGGTAGGACTGTGTGTGTGTGTGTCAGAAGGGAAGTGGAAAGAGGGAGAGAGGTGAGTAAGCGGGGGGTGAAGCGTGGGCGTTACTGGTCAGTCCTCTCTGGAGCTTCGCATGGAATGTTGTTCTGATGCCTGAATGTGGAATGCCTTATTCAAACACTGCACAGTCCAAAAAAAATTTATATTAAATGGCAACCCTCGCCCTTCCCCCACTTCAAAAGAAAGCGCTCTCAGGAGACACTACTTTAGAGCTTATCCTTGACTTAAGAAACTTTTGGGTCTGATTAGGAATGCTAATTTTCCAAACTAAAGCAGTGCATCAAAATATGCAGACATCTTAACATTTATCGGATGCCACCGAAAAACAATCTGGTTCTTTTATGCCTACACTTTGACTATCCAGTGACACTGAAATGTTAGTTATGCTGTATAAACAAACAAGGTAACAAAAAAACAATGAAAAGTCTTCAGGAAAGGCTTCAAAGAGCTAGCTCCTCTTTTAGGCCACCGCAGAGAGTTTGAATTCACAATTGAGAACTTGTGTTACATCTTTTGAAAATTCAGGATCATCTGTATCATATTATGAACAAACACAAGATACTGGAGACAGAGAAACAACTATGAATGACCTGGATTACATTTTCTTCCCTTGTGCTTTTGTTTGCTGAAAATAGACACTTCAGTATAGGTCATGTTAACACCGATCATGGTTTAAAAGGAGTGAGAATCAAAGCCCTATCACTCTGAACAGAGGGCAAACAGATTTGTAGACTATTAAATAATCAACACAGTGAATCTTGATTGCTCAGTCTGCAGTTTATAATTAGGCGGGTGCAGTTTCCAATTAGCTCTGCTTCTGCCTGGGAAACATTTAGTATTTTATTGAAGAAATGGAAACCATAAACCCACAACCAACTGACGGATTGCAAAATGATGACTGACACACCTCTCAGCTAATCACAACCATCTCTGAGCACCACTTCGTCTGTCAAGCAAAGGAAAACGTCAACAGAACAAACCTGTTGTGTGAATGACGGTGGCAGTTATTATTAGGCTAAAATGTAGTTGTTTATCAGGAGCTTGTAATCAACATACATACAAACCTGATAATTTGGAAGATGGTGGTGTTTTTACTTTATTCTTAATGCTGAAAAAGTTTTGGATTAAAGTATGTTGAAGTTTGACTCAGCACAACTGAAAAGTGAGTTAACAGGCTTACTCTGAGACATGCTAAACTTTTTCTGGCTTCCTGATTGCATTAGCTTTAATGACAAATAAAGGAACAAAATAAGTCCTCAGCATCGAACATCACAACGACTAGTTATAGTGTCAACTTTAGCATTAGCTTTAGCACCTGAAGCAAGGGTGTAACTTTGGGTCAAACATTGGAGGGGTTTAACTGGACCTTCCTCAAGAGAAAGAAAATAGCAATAGCTAATAAACAGCTTTTGGAGAAAAAATTAACAACCTAACACTGACTAGTGTTAATAGATCGATTGATTAACAATAGTCAGTTGTTTAACCGTGGTCAATTATTTCTGCTGGATTTGATAGTGACAAGTTGTACATATGAACGCAATATGTTATGTATTTATATTTATATAAATATATAATTAATATTTATATATTAATTACCAAAAATATTCATTTTTTAATGTTTTACTACTCAGAAATAATTTGACTAATTTTACTAAATAATTGTTGGGGTGGTTACATGACCGAGTTATAATTATTGAAGTGGTTGTAAACCTCCCAATCCCCAGCTACCATTGCTTGAACCTAATTCCTAAGGCCTCTGTTCACTCCAGAGCTCAAATGGAAGGCTAAAGATTGACTTATTTCTTCTCTCACATGATCAGTCACTTTCTTAACCTGGACAATTGCCTCAGATTGTGAAAATTTGTCAGAAGGGCGAATTATATAACGTAGACCCAGGTTTAGATATGAAAATTTGCCGCTTTAATGTCCAGGTGCTAGGATTTCCCTGATTTGATTAATGTAAAACTGATTTCCAGATTTTTTCCTACATTTATACATTCATGCACTCGTAATTAGTCCACACTGAACATCTTGTCAGTTTATATTTAATAAACTATAACAAATGTACTGCTCTATGTGTTTTTACACTTTACTTCATGCTACTGAACCTTTCCGTCTGTTAGGAGTCTAAAGCGCTTTGGTTACTGTCAGGTTGCATAAGTCTGACATACACAGCAACAGTTACTAAGGGAAGCAGGGATTTTGCAAGTCAGTGGAGGAAGTCCTGTCTATAATATTTTAGACAATTTGGTATAGTTTAGTTTTTTCCAAGACTGTAATGCATCAAATAAATGGTCCATGTTGCAAGTTAAATTTCACTGATATTTTCATTCACTTGAATTAGTTTTAGAAAAAAAACTACACCGATTATTAAACATTATTACGTTTTAATACCTTAAAATCCCAGGCTTTTCACATACAAAGGCTTATTATTCAGTTTCTATAGGGACTTCAGTGCAGACTGGTTGAGCTATTCTTTGGTTATAGGAGTGTGTAATAAAACTTTGGCCTGTTAAGGGGTCAATCTTCATGTCATTTTCAGATATTGCTGTTCGAGATAACTTAGGGATGAAAAGTTCACTGTTGTTATCCAATCTTGGCTTATTTCAAAGGTTGAAGTTCAAAGCCACAGTCACCCAAAGGCCTTTTTGACTGAGCACAGGAATAACCTGGCAGAACATAAACATCTAAAGACACATTTCTCCATCCATCATGATGGACAGACAGGAAGGGGCTTGACCTCCTGGCCCCTGCTTCTAACAGCCTCTCTGGAGCTCATCTACAGATCTCCAAAACATGTTTTCTAGATAATAAATGTGGATGAGTTTCTTAAAAGCAAAGCAAATTGTAGTATCAGTAATCTCGAGAATCTGCTGTCTCACAAAAAAAGTCATACTTTTTGACCTCTGTGTTGATTTGAAACCGTTTGAAGATCCTTCTGCATACATTGTGCTCAGTCGGAACATATTTCATGAATAGTAGTAATCAACAGGCTAGAAATCAATGTCTTCAGTAAACCATCCATACAGTATGGCTTTCATCAATCTGTGAACAAGGGTACCACAGATTTCCAGCGTGCTTCATGGGTGGGTAGCACAGAGAACATTTCAGAAGAGCTGTAAACCTTTCCACAGCTGAGAATGAGAAAATGAGCCATTTGTGTTCGTATAATGAGATAATATCATACCAATGCATGACAGCCACACCCCTTCAATAGGCCCAGAGAGAAACAATGGCCTTTGTGGGGAACCAAGGGAACATTACTTAAACAGTTAATTGAGGGCAGCTTTCCTAGGATAAAATTATATTTCTTGTTCCTAGATGGACAGCACTCTCGCTGGGTGTTTTATTTGTCTGGAAAACTCAAATAAGCTCCAATTTTCTCTTCAAATTGCCCTGTTCTGTGCTGTTCTGTCCCTCCCCCCTTATTTCCTGACAAGGGGGGGTTTCCCAGACATACGTCAGTGTGATGTCATCAGGTTTAGGGGTATAAATGGGTTATCTTTTTATTCCTGCTGAGGCCATTTGATGCCCCTATGCTCTCAGCGCAAAGTAGTTCTATATGGATCGTTGCACTGAATTGGTTCAAAATCAGAATTCAAAACACATTTCAGACTTTTAAGAGACTTGGACTTTAGACTAACATGGTTTTGTTTTGAATGACACTATACCTTAATTATGTTTATTTTCTTAAAACAAATGATTGGACATTACATTTTGTCGCTATCAAAATAATCATAACACTGCCAAAACTTTACCAAATGTTTCAGTAGTGACTGTTTCGGTAGCAACAATTTTACCTCTAAGAGGAGTTAACAATTTTAAAAAACATATTTTTAGTGCAAATACAGGAATTCTTTAATGGCGACTACAAAATGTAATTAATAGTAATATAAAAATTGAGGGACTCGAAAACAGAACATTTCTGTCATTTAGTTCATTTTTTCAGTCATGTTTACATATTCAAGGACTATTCATTTGTCTATTCATTAATCTTTACATCTGCAGTGGATTGTCCCAAGTATTTGAGCCACCTCAGGACATGTGGTGAGATGCCAGCAATGGCCCCTCCCTGGCAGTCAGAGGCTCCTGTGGCCAGTAATCCATTCCTGGCCACACACCATGACCATGGATTTATAAAGTGATAAAACCCCGTTTCAGACCCCCTGAAGCATCCCTTCACAATTCATTCTAAACTGAAATAGAAGATAAGTATTTATGAGTCCTTGTGCTCAATTATGATGAGACAATTCTGCTAACCTTCTTGTAAATGGTGTCCAGATGTTTAAACTTTGCTCTGTCTTTCTACTCAGCTGATCTGCTGCCTACTCAAGATTCTCCCAGGACCAAAATTATTACTTGTAATATTTCAGTGTTACAGATTTCCAAATAGTTCCTCATACTCGTGTGGGTAATCATCACAGAAATGTTGTATAAAATCATCACCACCACCATCATAATCATCATCCTTCATTTCATTTAAATAGCATTTGATATACACAGAATAAATGCCACTTTACAGTGCTCACGTGAGTGTAGTTGGGTTATTTATATTTATAGTAATGTACCCAAGATGGCATTTCTTTTCTGGACAGGCCCTTTTAAGTTATTGTATCCATATGTGTCACATCAGTGAAAGCCAGTAACATACGGTTTGTAAAATGTCTGTGCATGTCTCATGCTTTCTTACTGTAGCTGTTATTTCTCAATGAAAAGTTTATGTCTTGTCTAGCACAGCAAGCCACTCTCACTTTACAGCCCCTATTTTCTCATTTTTCTGAAAACTAACCATCAAAGAGAGTGAAGCGTATGCTGTAAACCTCTAACGTTCTTAATGACTAAATGGCACATTTGATCTGTGGAATGGTCCGGACCATTTCATAAAACCCAAGCCGAGAGAGTCATCATTGGTGCTACTCAGACACCCCTCACTGCGCCAGCAAGGCTGTTTAACAGCCCCCTCGCTAGGACTGTTTGCTCTTGGCTTGCGGCTGAGCATTACACAATCAAATTATCAGCCACTTTACTGTCCACAACTTCTCTCAGAATCGAATTGCTAGACGCAAGCTAAATCAGAGGGTCCAGGGTCTTTTCCTGTGTGGCCAGACTTGCCTGCTTATGTTATGGCATCATCAACTGTTTACTAACCTAAATTAACTGATACGTAAGTGTAAAAATAAGTGTATGCAGGGTGAAGAACACCACTGGTGAAAAGGCTCCAAACACCAGGAGTAAAAATGTGCTGTTTTGATGAAAGTCTGACATTCTGGACTTTGGTTACGAAAAGTTGTGGAGAAATTCCAACTGCAAGTCTGACATTAGTTTACATTTGATTGCTTGAGCAGCATCTCAGAGTCTCTTCAATTTCATTTCCACTGTGTATGTGTCCATTTTTCTCAAGTTTACCAGAATATGATCTCACATCTGGAAACAAGAGC
Source organism: Colossoma macropomum (assembly GCF_904425465.1). Lineage (NCBI taxonomy): Eukaryota > Metazoa > Chordata > Actinopteri > Characiformes > Serrasalmidae > Colossoma > Colossoma macropomum. The sequence goes on along the minus strand of NW_023494784.1, from coordinate 17,731,358 downwards.
AGCTGTGTGCTGGATTGAAAGAGCACTGTTTAGTTCCTGGGTGTGGTCTGTGCAAGTAGAACTGGCACCATGTGTGCGGAGTCAGGAGACTTGCCTAAATGGAACACTTTGGCAAACACTTGGTTCTTGTGTGAATGTTTTACAGCTAGCTGCATTACAGTTGTGTTAACATACAGTTTATGCAGTATATCTGTCAATTATGTTTACACAAAGTAGATTTCATTCTGAATAAAGGATTCTTTCAGGTGATGGAGACATACAGACATTTTTTGGGTTAGAGAGGCCTAATGCTTTGCAAATTGAACTCTGTCATGGTGGTCAGTGGTAGCACTGGGGGTAGCATGATAGGAAAGTGGTGCTTCTGGTACAAACAATCAGAACTACAGCTTCAGATCCATGAAATTCTACACTGTCACTGAAGGCCTGCCTTCCTTTTGATCTAATGGGTTAGAACTGAATAGCACTCATGATATAGGCTACTTGATAACTTTAAGCCAAAAACAGTCATAATTCATTCTTACATCACCATTTTCCACTGACATACACTATATGGACAAAAGTATTGGGGCACACCTCTTAATCACTGAATTCAGGTGTTTCATTCAGTCCCATTGCCACAGGTGTGTAAAATCAAGCACCTAGCCATGCAGTCTGTCTTTACAAACACTTGTGAAAGAATGTGGCTGAGCAGCTGTATGCAAGCCTTACGTCACCAAGCATAATGCCAAGCGTTGGATGGAGTGGTGTAACTCTGGAACAGTGGAAACGTATTCTGTGGAGTGATAAATCATGCTTCTCTGTCTGGCAGTCTGATGGACGAGCCTGGGTTTAGCAAATGCCAGGAAACGTTACCTGGCTGATTTTATTGTGCCAACAAGTGTGGTGGAGGAGGGATAATGCTATGGGATTGTTTTTCAGGGGTTGGCCTAGACCCCTTAGTTCCAGGGGAATGCCCTTTTCTGCTCCATCATGACTGTGCCCCAGTGCACAAATCAAAGTCCGTAAAGGCATGGTTGGGTGAGTTTGGTGTGGAAGAGCTTGACTGGTCCACACAGTGGCCCACAGTTTGGGATGAACTCGAATGGAGATTGTGAGCTGGGCCCCCTCTCATCCAACGTTAGTGTCGGACCTCACAAATGCTATTCTGGATGAATGGGCAAAAATTCCCACAGACACATTCCAAAATCTTGTGGAATGCTTCCCAGAAGAGTGGAAGCTGTTGTAACTGCAAAAGGGGAAGCAACTCCATATTAATGACTATGGATTTAGGATGGGATGTCATAAAATCTCCTGTTAGTGTAATGTGTAGGTGTCCCAATACTTTTGTCCATATACGTGTGTGTACATGACCTGATTGGCTGTCCTGTATTCTGCTTGATTCAAAAAGCAATCTGGACTGAAACACTCCTTATAACAGTGTAAAGGGGAAAAGTTGAACTGTTGCAGGCTGGATACAAAAACATGGAAATACATTAGTTTTGTGACATCACAAAAACAGTGTAATCAAAACAGGCTGTTTCCATATATGGACTGTGTAGACTGAGGAGTGAATGGTCTGTTTTGAAACCATATTTGTGTACCACATCAAATTCTTTTATTTAAAAAATCTGAGGAAAATTCAGTTTTTCATGATATGGGCCCTTTAATTCTTACGTATTTATGAATTTCAAAATTATTATTTTTTTCTGGTTTCATAAGCTCACCACTGCCTGTCTATTTATGTGTGTATTTACTTTTTTAGTCTATTTATATATTGCTATTATCTGACTCAAGGTCACTTTACAAAATAGTCAAGAATTTCTACGCATACATCTATGCTACATCATGGCTAATTACATTTGCATGTGGGTTCAGGCTATTAGGCTCCATTATCAGTACACACCTAAAATTTTTTTAGTTTTTAAGTGTTTTTTTGGTTTGGACATACAGTTGTAAGAAACATTTTTAACTAATATAAAACCTTTGTTTTATTTTATTTATAAAAACTTTGTATTGGAGGTTCTTTGAAGTTAAGCGCTTCACACTCTCACATCTCATTTACAAAAACAGCTCTTTAGATAATCATCCATTGAAAGGTTCTTCAGGGAACCAAAAGTGGTTCTTCAATGGCATCACTACAAAGATCCCTTTTATTTTTAGAGTGTATGTGGATGTAGGCTGTGTTTGGGCCACTTATATAGCCCTGAATTCCTTCCACTTTGTTAAATTGTTTTTGGCTCACATACCATAACAATGTCCCTGTTTATATAAGAGGCTGGGAGGAGGAACTCAACAAGCTGATTTTATTTTGGGGTGTAAGTGTACACGTGTGACTCTTGCAAACCATCAGAAAATATATAAAATAGTGTGAAAATACAGCACGCCAGCATAGACAGAATGATACACATGTTAAAGAGAAATCCCATTCCACTTTAATGTAGCTTGACCGCACAATCTGTAGTCCATTCATACCAGATGCCTGACAGTCAGAAGGTTACGAGCGTAGAGACTAGCTCATTGTGATACAATGTTCTGTCATTTATAACCAATAGTAAGAACCCATTTATACCAAAATATGTAGTGTAGTCAGTTATTGAATGAAAGTGTCAGTGACATTTATGGATATAGTGAATAGGATAACTCCACAGATGCCTTGTTCTGTTGTCAAAGCACATTGTACATTTTCTTGCATTTTAGTTTTTCCTTCGACTTATAAGGTTTGTGTGGTTTTATGTAAGTCATGGTACATTCTTTTGTGACCATTTCCAATCTCTCTATTCCTTGTAATTAAACAGGCTGTTTTATTACTGTTCCTTTAAGACTGGCATATGTAAATGACCTCTGTTTAAATTGACTGCCTTGTACTGAGCCTTATTTTAAAAGCAGTCAGAACTGAAGCAGTTTCTTAAAATTTACCGTGAATGGGTGGAGCTAAACCATTGAAGGCTGAATAAGCAGATGTACTCCGATCATCCACTTTCTCAAATATACCTCCTTGTATTTACACTCATTGTCCATTTTATGAGGTCAAGCTACCATATATGTGCACTTTGTAGTTCTACAATTACAGACTGTAGTCCATCTGTTTCTCTGCATTCTTTGTTAGCCCCCTTTTACCCTGTTCATCAATAGTCAGGACACACACAGGACCACCACAGAGCAGGTATTATTTGAGTGGTGGATCATTCTCAGCACTGCAGTGACACTAACACGCCAGATGTTGTGCTGACACTCACTGTCCACTCTAGTAGACACCTCTATCTTGTCAGTCCACCTCATAGATGTAAAGTCAGAGACAGTAGCTCATCTGCTGCTGCACAGTTTGTGTTGGTCATCCTCTAGTCCTTCCTCAGTGGTCACAGGACGCTGTTGGCTGGATATTTTTGGTTGGTGGACTATTCTCAGTCCAGCAGTGACACTGAGGTTTTTAAAAACTCCAACAGCACTGCTATGTCTGATCCACTCATACCAGCGCAACACACACTAACACACCACCACCACATCAGTGTTACTGCAGTGCTGAGAATGATCCACCACCCAAATAATACTTGCTCTTTGTGGTCCTGTGGGGGTCCTGACCATTGAAGAACAGGGTAAGAGGGGAGTTAACAAAGTGTGCAGAGCAACAGATGGACTATAGTGTGTAATTGTAGAACTACAAAGTGCATCTATATGGTAAGTGGACAATGAGTGTAAATACAAGGAGGTGTACTGAAGTTAAATTGGTTGGTTTTCCAGACAAAACAGGCTGTTCTTGGAGCTCAGTGTATATATAGACTTTACAGATCGAGGAGTGAATGTTACATTTATGTACTACATCAAACTGTCCTATTTAAAAATGAGTCAAAATTAGTTGATTCAATGATAGGAGCCCTTTAAATATAAGCATTTGGTCTCATATTAACTGTACCAGACCGACTAATACCTGAATGCTATGATCACTCGCATTTAAAAAGCTCTGGCCAGAAAAGATCAGCTCCAGGTTTTTCTCTGTTTAGTTGAAGCCATCTCCATTAAATACACTAAGACATATTTCTCCATGGTGTAATGACTGAAAACGTTTTAAGCTCAAGAAAAGCCTTCAGCACATCAATCATCTCAGAATCCAAATTATTCACAGAACAGTGGTAAAGTGATGCAGGCTCTTTTGTAGTTGGATGCACAAAGGTTTTTCATTACAGTCACATTTTCTGTGATGGGCCACATGTGAGACACTACAGCCTGATGGAGGAGTCAGGCTGATCCTGCACATGTGCTGCCCACATTGGAGCATCTATGAAGAAGCCAGGACCCAAAATACAAGGTGAGAGAAAGGCTCCAAGAAGAGAAGAAGAGAAGCAGACCTTGGAAAATGCTCTTGTGATGATTCAATTGATTGTCCGCTTGCCTTTGGCAGCTATAATTCTTAACTTATTGGCAGACGGTAGTAAACACAAATGTTGGACAGCTTGTACAGTTCTTAGGTGTCTTTCATTAGGTCCAGATTTTAGAAAGCTGGTCCTGACTCATTTACCATGTGGACCATGTTACTGTATGTCAAGGTTCGGCTGGGGACAGGCAGGAGTTTATAATAACACCGTAACTACAGTCACACTGGTGTACACTGAAGTTGGAGAGACTAGAATCAGTTTTCCATTTTCAGTTACTTTAAACCAAAACCAGGCTTAATTTGTGATTATCTATTACAAGGAAAAGGCTTAACCCTGGTTTCTGTCCAAAAGTTTTTAGACAGCTGCTTTCTTTCAGTGTTTCTTCTTTTTTTGTAATTTTAAAAAATTAGCTCCTTAAAAAACTATTTACATTACCAAAGGGGAAGCGTATTCTTTAATAGAAAGGAGAGGAAATAAAAACATAGTTCATAAAAAACCTACATATGTTCTGGTCACCAGGGTCTTATATATACTAGTATACTAGACCAAATCTGACAGAATTTGCCAATCTGAATTCTTAAGGAATAAGTTAGCTTTTCCATAATATAAATTTCATGAACAATGACATACTAGTCAAACAACTGAGGGGGCTCAACAGACAGCCATTTTCTAGTGATTGCTTCTTGCTTGCAGCTAGCAAGGCCTTCAACAATTTCTTATCATTTTGACCTAAGTCTATCGATTGATTTCCCAGATAAAGAAAAGCAAAGTCAAAAGGTACATTCCTCTGAAATATAGTACAGAGATCCTGATGGATAACCTTCCAATACCCAGACAGAACTGTACATTCCCAAAAGATATGGAAATGATTTGCATTGGCTGAATTACATATTCTCCAGCAGTTGGATCCTGAAACTTGGTGTCGTTTCTGAACAGGTGTAATAAAGCATCGAAGGACATTTTTCCAACAAAATTCTCTCCAGTTTAAGGAACTTGTAACTTGCCCACTGAAGCTGACATATTTTTTCCCAATTATCCTCTGACAGTGATATTTTCCCTTCCTTCTCCCCCTTTTTTAATATAAAATGTACTGTCTTTCTTACAAAGAAGGAGTTCTTTACAAATCCTAGAGATAATTTAAGGGGAAAGAACCTAATCTAGTAGTTGACCAAATAATTTTGAGAAGTCCTGTCTCTACAGCTTGTGGGTTTACACGTTTACAAGATTCATTGAAATAACAACGCATTTGAATATATCTATAAAAAATCTCTCTGTTCCAGTCCATATTTTTCTTTTAAAGACTGAAATGACTAAAACACTCCTTTATGTAAAAAGGTATTGTATGTTGTAAGACCCTTCCCTGCGCTCAGTGTTTCTTCTTAAATCAAGGGTATTAAGAGAGAGTTTGTCTCCCTTTTACTGTAGTAATAGCCTCCAGTTGTCTGGTAGAAGACCTTCGGCTGATGTTCGGCTGCTCCAAAGCATCCCGTTATATTAGCATTGCTTTTCTATAGAGATTATACAAGCTCTGTGTGTGCCATTGAACACGTGTCAGTGGTAGGTGCATATCAAAGTACCTGAATTCTCTAAGTAGAACAGGTGTCTGGATACTTTTGGACACAAAACCTTTAACAACAGGATCTGAAGTGCATTACAGCATGCCCATGATGTCGGTTTGAACATGTGTGATTCTGTGTGTATTGTCAAGACACGTTGGGAATTTACTGTTCAACAAAAAAAGATGGTTTTGATGACCTTCTTTTCTTTGGGAGTACAATGAATCAAACTGCTAGATAGCTTTGACACATGCCATAAATCTCAATATCATCTGTGCAGCTCATGCTCTTCTCTGAATTTTAGGCATTGTTAGAATTTCCACCACCTCATTTATTAATGGAATATTGTGGCCAAAATGAAAAATGTAACCATCACCAAATCTGTTGTAAACATGCCTACTTGTGTTCTACGTCAGTGCTGCAGTTGTCTTTTGAAAACTAGGAACTTTTGAAAAAAGGAGTTATAGTGAATGCAGATAGAAGTCATATAGGTAATGTCACTGTTAGAAATTTGAATATGTTATAGTAATATAATAATGTAATGGAGGGGATGGATTAAATTAAGAAAAGGCTCATCAGATAAGAGGAATAACAAGCTAAAAGCTACAGTTAGCAATGTAGCTCCCTGCACAGCAAAAAAGGACATCTTGTGAAGTGAAAGGATCTTAAATCTAGTTAATATTTCTAATATCTAATACATCTCATTTTGAGATTGTTGTAACCTTATTTAATAAGTCAAATTATCCCACTAGATCATTTTGCTTGTTGTAAGATATTTGCTTGAAACAAGACAAATTATTTTCAAATATAGTGAGATAATTTACTAAAATCACATAAAACAAGGGAAAAGTGCCTATAAATAACTTAAACAATCTTAAAATAAGGCTACAATAATCTTAAAATGAGAAATATTAAACATGTTGACTAGATATAAGTTAAATTTACTTGCCAGGATGCAATTTTTTACAGTGTGGCTTCTTTTCTCTGGCCAAAAGAAATTCTGGTGTCCAATTTGTGCTGAAGAAACATTCAGAATTGCCGTTTGCTTTATGATTTTGTTCAACGGTAAGAGTTACACTAATGCTAGCGTGGTTGTATTTATTAGCAGGTAGTTCAGTGGCTAGGCTAACAGTCAGAGATTCTCAAAGGTATGGCATATTTCTGTAATGCATGGTGGGTACATGGAAAACATGGAAACCATTTGAAATCATGAATTCTTTCAAACTGATGAGGCTGAAGGATATAGTGCTGCACTATTTAAGCTAAATAGCATATTGAGTATGCAATTAAGATCAAAGTCTTATTTGTTCATTTATTTATTTCATTTACAATACTGGGCTTTGGACTTAATTTAGTGCATTTTGATCTGACCTCAGGAGACGGAGACTTTATCTTTAACGTATTTCAGTGTGTGTGGTTTTGGCAACACAAAAGTATGGGATTCTGTCCTCCGATCTGCACAACATATTACAATTTCATTCTGGACACACTCATGAAGCTGCAAAAAGATCAAAGCTGAAGAACAGGAAAGAACACATCATCGTACTACCCCTAGGACGCCTGTCAGGGTTTGTTTTGTAGCCTGGTTACACTATACAAACTGGGACCAAAGACCAAGGTAAACAATTGGTCTAGAATTTATGTTGAAATCATTTTATTTTTTACGATGCATCATCCACTATTTTGGGGCTGAAGCCCAGATCTTTTCTTATCATGCAGTGGCTTTCCTGAAACAAAGAACATTCTCCTTTTTTCACTTAAAGATGTGTCCTCTGAGAGGACTTTGCTCACCCAAACTGTAGAGGTCCAGCTAGTGCTCTAAGGGGTTGCTGGCTGAGCTGTGTACTCAAAATGATAGGTTCCTAAAGAGTTTTAATTAGTTCAGCATCAGCAGGAGAACCGCAGAGGAGTTTTTATTATTTGCAGCTGCTCACTTTGTCACATCTCTTTAGAATCCCTTAAGGAAATAAAAAAAAAACCTACAACCTACTGTTACACTTGACCAAAGGACACTGTTGCTCTAAGGCCAAGTTTTTAGCTGTGAGCTCTTAAAACATGTTCCTTATGGACCTAATGGAGTCCAGAAAGGGGTCGGAGGATGGATGCAATCGGTAATGAGATGGGGGATACTGTGATGGAGAGCTCTGTGTTCAGAGCCAGACAAAACAAGATTCACTGAGGAATTCTTACGCCGCAGGACTCCTACTGACACCTAGCCAGGTGAACTCCTTATGGCGTTTAGAAACAACTGAAATGTTGTCTCTGAGTGAATATATCCATATCTCATTGTTGTTGTAACAAAACGTCCCAGGAATGACAGCTTTGGGAGATGGAAAAATGCACTGAATATATGTGGTTTTACTAACATTTCATTACAAGTAGTTTTTAACTATTTCTATTGGATCATTTGTGATGAAATGTTTACACAATGTAAAGGGTAGCTGGTGTCTTTATATGAGATTATATATATATATATATATATATATATATATATATATATATACATTCTGTGACATTTCTCATCACTATCATGTCAATCAATGAACCTTGGTTTAATTTTTGAACTTTGAAACTTCTTGCTATTATCATAAGCATAAAGTGTTTTGTCATGAATATGACATCTTAAATCAATAGTGAGTGTTCTGTCTTAAAAATATCTTCACTCTATTTGCTTATAATAGATTATAATATGAATATATTAAATCAAATCCTTAATAGTGTTTACTGGATATCCAAAACACTGATGCAAGGATGAGGTGTTCTTCCTTTGGATGAAATCCGACTCCATCCAACATAAACATGACCATGGTCTTTTTTTTATAGCCTCCTGTGGGGTTGCCAGGTGTCAGGACAAAAATAACTGAAATCATATAAAAACTAATGTATGTGTCCAGTGACAGTTCTGGATGAGCTGTGTTTTGTGTTTCTCATTAAAACCTTTATAAAGAAAGTTTGACTTGTCCTGGAAGTTCCTGCCTTGCCTTTACGTGCATTCCCTGTTTTATCAGCTTCACTTACTATATAGGTGCACTTTGTAGTCATACAGTTATAGATTGTTGTCCATTGGTTTCAGTGTATAATCTGTTAACCTTTCTTTATCCATTCATCAATGATCAGGACCCCACAGGACCACCAATGAACAGGTATTATTTGGGTGGGAATGAAACCCATGCCCAATCAGGAACTAGAGGATGACAAACACAAACTGTCATATCTAACTTTTCATCTACAAGGTGGATCAACAAGGTAGGTGTCACACAGTGTCTGATCCACTCATGCCAGTGCAACACACTAACATGTTACTTCCACATCAGTGTCACTGCAGTGCTGAGAATGATCCATCATCCAAATAATACCTGTTCTGTCCTGACCATTGAAGAACAGGGTAAAAGGGGGCTAACAAATAAAACAGATAAACAGATGGACTACAGTCTGCAATTGTATGTGGTAAGCAGAGTTTATAATGAGTGTTGAGACAAGATGGGTGACCAGTGAATGTATAACCAAAGGAAATTAAGTTAACCTAAGGCTCATTATTCAGTAACTACAGGGAGTTCAATGAAAACTGGTGGAGCTGTTCTTAGGTTATAGAAGTGTGTAATAAATCATTGGTCATGTAAAGGGTTAGGTACTATTCTTCGCTTGTTAAGCTAAATATCAAGACATGCATCAGCAAAAAAGGTGCATCATGAAGGCCTGTTTAAATGAGAAGTCAAGAGAACAGAGTGAGATTAAAGTGGAGAGAATCAGGACCTAAAAGAACATGAATACTAACTCATACGTCCAAAAATTAATATGTCCAAAAACTAAATTTAGTATGAAAAGGGAAAATGGCACATGTTCTGATTGGTCTAAAGTGATGAAATTTTATGTAGTTGAGTTTCATTCCAAGAAGTTTGGATATAACAAGGTTTTGAAAGGAATAACAGCTGCTGTATGGTGGGAAACACAGTTTTACATCTGTAAAATGTGGTTTTCATCAGAACATAGCAATGCTATTTAACAATACTATTGTGTGTGGAAAGCCCACTCCCATCATGAAAATAAAATAATGAAAAAATTTAAATTCTGGAAAGTGTTTTTGGAAAGAAATCATTAGAATTTTTTCGAATACATGTCATTTTCATATTTTTATTAACAGTCTAATTTGAACTTTCTGTTGTTTTGTTAAAATCAGTATCCCATAAGACCAAAACCTTGAATTAAATAAAATAAATAAATTAAGTCATGAAAGCTCACTTTAAGCAGTTTGAATTTATTTATTTGTTTGTTTGTTTGTCTGTTAAGATTTGTGCTCAGACAATCTCACACAATATATATCATTATAATTAATTATTGTAGTTATGATTAATGAAATAAATTCGAATATACAAATACATTTTGTTTAGTAGGGATAAATGTTGCTAGTTTTATTTCTGTTCTGCGCTGCTCATTTTAAATAGCTGGTGCATTTCGTCACATCTGGGCTTCCAGGGGGATTTTATCTTGTGCAAACTGGCAACCCGAGGTTGCTGAGGCGCCTGGCTGCGCTGCACAGAGTACAGGAGCAGAGCGCGGAGGCTGAGGCTACTCTCTGCCATGTCTGGGATATCGTCCAGTGATAAGGAGCTGGGAAAACTTTTCCGTCCCTCCTTTCACTCCTTCTTAGAGGATCGCTCCGGCTTCTTCGTGTAACTCGGGGAACTTGATGATGGTCTTTAGCCTAATTACTTTTCTCTGAGTGCTGAGGTCAGCAAGCTAAAGCGGCTATTTCAGGTGGACTAAACTTTACTGTTCAGAGGATTACTGGACAGTCGGATGGAATAGCTGGATATTTTCTCGTGCTGATTGTGCGGCCTCCAGCGGCAATGAGTCAATGAATGCCACGTACATTTGAATGGCAAAGAACCGTTCTCCTAATGAGGGACCCGTCACAGGTAAGAGTGCTGAATGTGCATACTGGACGCTAAATAAATGCGGCTGTAGGCTGATCTACACTTGGCTTTCGGGAGCAAGTCCTCTTTTGTAGCTTGTCTGAAGCCTCTTCTGGGACTGGATCGTTTTTATTGGGAGCGGTGGGCTGCCTGAGTGAACTGAAATCAGTCATGGTTTGAAAGAGTTTGCATTCTGCTGCAGCAGGCGCTGGAATTTGCCCCAAAGGAATCTAATCATTAGACCTCTGTCAGTCGTTTGTTTTGGATTTATAATTTTCTTTCCTGAGTGAACTTCACTGAAATCCGTAAATATGGGGGGGAAACACATGCTTGGTGTTGCTTTTTTGTGTTTGTTGGCATGGGCAGCGTGTGGGTCAGAAAGTAGCCCAGCTGACAAACAAGCCAGCCTCAGACCCGCGGCCAGACTAAACAAAGTCCAGCGGCGAGCAGGCTCCCCAGTGCGAGAGAGGATCACCAACAGACGAGAGGAAATGCAGGGAGAGGAAATGCAGGAAGATGAAAGCATGCGCTCCACCAGGACCGGCCAAACCAGGAGAGTACCGACAGGGAGCAGTCCTATGCAGGGTGGGGCTCGAAACCCAGTCCAGCGGGACAGTAGTGTACTTGGAACACGGGCTGGGCTGTCCCGCATGCCTTCCAGTGCTGGTTCCCCAAACCTGTTAGCATCATTTGCAGGGAAAAATCGTGTGCTGGTCATCTCAGCCCCTCATGAGTCGGACGGCTACTACAGGCTGATGATGAGCCTGCTTAAGCCAGATGTTTACTGCGAACTAGCAGAGCGGCATGTGCATCAGATTGTGATTTTCCATCAGGAGGGCGAGATGGGAGGAAAAGTGAGACGTATTACCAATGAGGGGAAGGTGATGGAGGAGCCTTTGGATACAACCCTTATTCCTAGGCTCATGAACTTCCTCAAGTTAGAAAAGGGGAAGTTTGGAATGGTTCTTCTGAAAAAAACATTGCAAGTTGAGGAGCGCTACCCATACCCAGTTAGACTGGAGGCCATGTATGAGGTCATAGACCAGTCTCCAATGCGTAAGATGGAGAAGGTCAGGCAGAAGGGTTTTGTGCAGAAGTGTAAGGGGGCAGGGGTAGAGGGTCAGGTGGTTGAGGGTGTCCCCAGCACTGGGACCCAAGTGGACCCGCCCACTGAGAGGCGACCAGAAAGAAAAGAGGTGCGTAAACCCTTCAGAAGACCCATCCAAACGACCACCACACAGGCTACTACTACAACAAGGCCTACAACTACTACCACAACCACCACCACGACTACTACAACTACAACCACCACCACTCGTCCCACTACAGTTACCACTACCACTCGCCCTACCACAACAACGACAACCACCCACCCTACCACAACCTCCACACAGGCCACCACCATCGCCCTGAAGACCACACCACTGGCCCCAAAGACCACAGCTGAGATTTACTATTACAACCGCAGGGACCGACACCATTCTAAAAAGACCACCATCCAGCCCACCACACCTTCTTACTATTACACCAAAGCCTATGTTGGGAAGTATGGGGACAATCATGTTGACAGAAAGGACAACAGTCGTAACAGGTATCCTGGTACCCTACCAACTCAACACAAGCCCAGCAAAGCTAAACCATCCAAGAAGAAAAATGGCGAGAGCGGACTGAGTAATGCATATGAGGATAAGCATGAAGTTGGCAAACCCACCGACACTTACCCTGAGGAGAAAGAAGTTGAGGTCGTTCCCACCAAGAAAGGCAAAGGCAGGCAGGACAAGGCAGAGAAGAAGAAGAAAAAGGACAAAGCTGACAAGTTGCCAAAGAAGGACAAATCAGAAAGGAGAGGAAAAGAAGGGAAAGGCAATAAGAAGAATGGAAAGAAAGCTTCCAAGACACATGAAAAAGAAAAAGAGGAGTACCAGAAGCCTACAAAGAAACCCCCACCCACTAAAGGAGCTCTGGCAACGTTCTTGGAGTATTTTGAGAACAGAAGACGGCTGATTGTAAGTGCAGTAAATAGTAATAGAATAATACTGTACTTCTTGGCAAGTCTGAGGCAAGCCTTTTACTGTGTGTATAAAAACATTTGTGTATGTTGTATCTTCATACATTTGCTTATAGCTGATAACAGCTCCAACTGAAGAGAACAGCATGTATGTGCAGCAGAGGGATGAGTACTTGGAACATGTGTGTGAGATGGCCATCAGGAAAGTCTCCATCATTACCATCTTTGGCAGTTTGACCAACAGCACCATGAAAATTGACCATTACCAACTTGGTAAGCCAAAGATTTCATTGAACTGTGTTATTATATAGCAAAGGCAGAAACAAAAAAACAGTACACCATAGTGTGTATGTGAAATACAGTGGCGTCAAAAAGTATTACAACATTTCTGCCATACTTAAAAATGTATCAAGTTTATTTTGTTGGGGAACAAAACGTCAGACCAGGTGAACAGACCATTCCAGTTTTTTTATCGGCATTCGTAATTATTTCAAAAGGCCGCTGGTGTGTTTCAGGTCATTATTAAGGTTTCTGCAGGTTAGGGGTGGATGATATGATAAAAATATTATATTAATATATGAATATTATTCACGATACTTGAAGAGATTTTTTTACGATACATGATATGCATCACAATATTTAGTTTTTCTAAGATTTGATAAGTTGAAATAGACAAAATAGAACCTGTAGAACCACATAAAAATACTACAGTAATAACAATAATAATAAAAAATACCACTACTATTACTACTACTAATAATAATAACAATAATAAACCTATAATGACAATGAATTCAATCAGTGGTTTACAAACATTGGTGCGCTAAATCCAATTAAACAGGACTAATAATACTCACTTTGTTATGAAACATGTAGCTAGCTGGTCAGTGTGGTCATATTGCCCACCCCTACCTCAGATTTGCATCCAAAATGTTGTGTACATTTCTAAGTTTATGATCAACCCAAGCTCATTGGCAACATAGAAAAACATCCCCAATCTTTGATGTTTCCGCCTCTGTGCTTTTTAGTAGCCTTAGTGCAGTCTGGTTGGAGTTCTTTTCCAGGTTATCTCCTTGCACAGAGTCTACGATCAGTTTGATATTGTGCTAAAGGTTTGTTCTCTGAAACAAATATTATTTTCTTAAACATTTTATGAAGCAACCTAAAGAACTTTTACCAATGTTTAAATAGGTAAAGTGTCCAAATATTTTTGGGGCACTGTGTGTTTATATCCTGGTATGCAGATATCCAGCTACATCAAAAATTAGCTTTTTAAATCTTTAATATTTATAGCTGTGTTTTAATACTACTGTATACATATCCTCTCAACACTGCATAACATCTTGGCATAATCCCCCCTCATTCCTCTGCAATGTTAGGAGTGGGAGACTCAACTATAATTCCTTCTCACACTTTTCAGCACACTAGAATGTCTGCATTTTATATTTGCCCTGTTATCAGCCATAGCATAAAGACCTAATTTCACCTGCTATTTGAAAAAAAGACTGTGGAGTGCTTGTCTAATGTGTTAACATACACACATTTTTAAGCTTTCCACATGCCACTGCCAATGTGAACCGTGCCCAGGGAACAAAAGTCAGTGACATTTACAAAATACAGCAACAGCTTCCTGTTCTCGCAGCACTTGGTCTGCGGTTTGAAACTATGCGTGACCAGGCCAAAGAGGGACATTTTCAGTGGCCCTTTATTTTGTGTTGTGGATTAAGAGCTTTAGTGTGATACCCCAAGCAAAAAGTCACTTTGATCTGACAGTTGGCCTTTGGTAGTGAGTAAAAGCAGTACTTTTCCAGACAGTGACCTCATATGACACCGAGACAGAGAAGGAACCTGGAGTTTGGTCTGGAAATTGAGCTTTTTCAACTGCCCAAGGAACCTGGTGTTAGTGCGGGTAGGAGACCTGAGTCTATCTTGGCACTTATTCTCTTTAGTTTGTTACACCAGACATGGAAAAAAAAACCTATTGCTTTTGTATCCAATACTCTTAACTGGGGGAGGCTTAGTTCACCAAGAGCAAGAGAGAGTCAGCTGTTGGCAAAGCAAGTAGCTTTTATGGAGGGTATTTATACCAGTCCTCGGGATATACTTTTATAACAGGACTCTCTCATGTTAGCTTTTGCCCATTTAAAGAATGGACTGAGAAACATATGTGTTCCTAGAGCAGGAAATGTGTAAATTCTACATAAATAGCTTCTTTGAGCCCTTATTGTCACATTTTACACATATTCTGTTCATTTCACAAATGTACCCAAAGCAATGTCATTGTTTTCTACTTTTAGTAAGCTTATGAGCTTTAACAGCCAAAAATAATCTGGTAGACTGTGCAGTAAGCCGCAATTCCTAAACGTGATCAGAGATGACATCGCTGAGTTGGCTGCTAGTGAGTCAGTCGGCAGTTACACTTTTGTTCCACTCAGTCACCAGTCTGCTCTGGGTCTACTTGGTAGGGGTCACTTTCCCTGCCAGGGGATGGAAAACAAAACGTGTGAATGAGAAGTGAGATTGAAACAGGTGTTTAGATGACATTAGCATCCACCAACACCATTGCCTCTAAGGCAGAGTGGAGGCTTTTCAGTGAGGAGTCTTAGTTTGTTTTGGCTGTTCCATTGTTGAGTCTCAGTGTTAGGCTGTTTCAGTATTGAGTCTCAGTGTGTTAGGCTGTTTCAGTGTTGAGTCTCAGTGTGTTAGGCTGTTTCATTGTTGAGTCTGAGTCATAGTGTGTTAGGCTGTTTTATTGTTGAGTCTCAGTGTGTTAGGCTGTTTCACTATTGAGTCTCAGTGTGTTAGGCTGTTTCAGTGTTGAGTCTCAGTGTGTTAGGCTGTTTTATTGTTGAGTCTCAGTGTGTTAGGCTGTTTCAGTGTTGAGTCTCAGTGTGTTAGGCTGTTTCATTGTTGAGTCTCAGTGTGTTAGGCTGTTTCAGTATTGAGTCTCAGTGTGTTAGGCTGTTTCATTGTTGAGTCTCAGCGTGTTAGGCTGTTTCAGTGTTGAATCTGAGCCTCAGTATGTTGGGCTGTTTCAGTGTTATGTTTAAATTTTAATGTGTTTGACTGTTTCAGTATGGAGTCTCAGCTATAGCTAAGTAAGCTAACTTACAGAGTCTAAAGCCCTATTCAGATGGGATTAATTTTACCTAAGGAGGTGGGGTAATTATTACCGGCATTCCTCAGTGATTTTAATCCAGTCCAAATGTGCCATGTCAGTAATTTTTACAGACTGCACTCCCGTGTGAGTAAATATTCTGGCACCTTTAACCTTCTGTAAGACGAGCCATAAAAATAACCTTTATATTTTTTTATATTAGTTATATTAATCCCTTGAGAATCGACGTGTCGGTAAAACACTAGGATATCCTGTTGATAAGGAGTTTCATAAGTATGGAGGCACTCGAAGAAGCATTTACTTGTGTTCTCTGCCAAAGCTCAAGTTTCTTGTTCAAATTTTTCTATTCCATCTTAAATAGTGCGGCAAGTAATTATTATGATACCAGAATGTATGTGTTTATTCTGAATTCCCAAACTAATTGCGATGCTAATGACGCCCTGCGTTCACTGAAGACCGTAAGGTAAATGGTTTGGGTAAATGAAATAATGACTAAATTAAATTTTTTAACATCTTTTCTCCTCCTTTCTGGAGTGAAGTCAGCTTGTAAATCAAGTAGCTGCTCCCATTTCTGTCATTTAAACTGAGATTTCTTCTTATGCAAATCATTCATAAACATTATAGACGTCCTAAGGTAAACTGGTATTACCCACCTCCCCATGGAAAACTTATCCTGTCTGAAAAGAGCTAAAGTCTATTTTAGTGTTGAGTTTGAGTCACACTGTGTTGAGTCTAAGTCTGAGTGTGTTGGGCTGTTTCAGTGTTGAGTTTGAGTCTCGGTATGTGGAGTCTTAGTTTAGATGTGTAAAACCCAGTGTGTTGGGCAGTTTCACTGTTGACCCTGAGTCATACTGTGTTGAGTCTGAGCCTCAGTGTGTTGGGCTGTTTCAGTGTGGAATTTGCATCTTTATGTCTTTGGCAGTTTCAGTGTTGAGTCTAAGTTTCAGTGAGTTGAGCTGTTTTAGTGGAGAGTCTAAGTCTCAGTGTGTTGGGCTGTTTCAGTGTTGAGTTTGAGTCTCAGTCTGTGGAATCTTAGCTTAAATGTGTTGGACTGTTTCAGTGTTAAGTCTGAGTCTCACTGTCTTTAGCTCTTTCAGTGCTGAGTTGAAGTAGGTTTGACTGTTTTGCTGTGGAGTCAGAGTTTCAGTGTGTTAAGTCTAAGTCTCAGGCTGTTTCAGTGTTGATTCTCATTGTGTTGAGCTCTTTCAGTGTTGAGCCCTTTCAGAGTTGTTGCCTTGGTGTGTTGGGCTGCTTCAGTGCAGGGTCTGGCACGTGTGGGGCGTTCACAGGCTGCCAGCACGCTGTGATTGGTCCCATTCCATCAACAGGCATCAGAGACAGAGCAGAAAGGAAGTGTGTCTGACTGAATGGGCTGTGGTTGTGGAACCACAATTAAAGGCTTATTACTGTGGGTCTGTGCACTGCTGTACAGCTACAGTAGCCCTTCTAATTGGATACATGCATCATATACAGTCTTTCATTTTCTTGCTCAAGGGTGGCTATGATGTAATTCACCGTAACAGGGCGTTTTATTTATTTACTATTTTAAGGATATAATCAGCAGCAAGCTTTAAGACTGCAGTGTATGCCATCTTGTATGCCAGTGGCTGGATACACATGTAGTGTGCTGTAGAGGAAGACTGATACTCTTTAGCATGGTACTTTGAGTTGTTTTCCCATGAGGCTGAAAATGAGACATTTTGGGGATCTGTGGTGGCACAACTGGTGAAAATGGTTGCGTCATATTGTCAGAACCTATTCCCAATCCAAACACTGCCACAGCCATCTATGGTCTTGAGTCCAAAAGATGCAAAAAATCTCTATAGCATGTTTTACTTAGTGAGTGCTATGACCATTCTGACCAGCCTCTGATGTTTTTTTGACTTTTTGTTAAGGCTTTGATTAATCGCGACATTCACATGATCCAACAAATGGATGAAATGGAAAGAAAAATATCTAAATAATTCAGGCCAATTTTTCTTAAATTATGATATTTTTTTAATATTTTGCATAGCATACTGCAGCTGCAATGCGTAACAATAATATGGTATGTTTTAGGGATGCACCAATATGGGAATTGTGGGCTGATGCCTATATTTGATATTTTTCTTTATATGGCCAAAAAGTAGGTGGACACCTGTCCATCAGTCCTTCACTATGTGGCTAAATGGATGTGGACACTCCTCTTAATTGCAGAGTTCAGCCACACCCATTGCTAACAGGTGATAAGACTGGAATGGGTAATATTGAAGAGCTCAGTGGCTTTAAACGTGGCACTGTCATAGGATGTCACCTTTGCCACTAGTCACTTTATGAAATTTCTGTCCTGCTGCCCTGGTTAACTATAAGTGCTATAATTGTGAAATGGAAGTGTCTTGGAGTATCAACAGCACAGCCATGAAGTGCCTAAGATCACTATGCACAATGGCAAGCGTTGGCTGGAGTGGTGTAAAGGACTCTTGACCACTGGACTCTGGATCAGCAGAAACATGTTCTCTGAAGTGATGATTCACGCTTCATTATCTTACAGTCTAATAGACAAACCTAGCATTAGATGCATCAGATGCCAGGAAAAGTTACCTGCCGGAAAGCATAGTTCCAGCGAAGGTTAATGTTAATGCTACAGCATGTAAAGACATTTTAGATAATTATATGCTTCCAACATTGTGGCAGCAGTTTGGGGAAGTCCCTTTCCTGCTCCAACATGACTGTGCCCTGTGCACAAAGTAAGGTCCATATAGACATAGTTTGATGAGTTTGATGTGGAGGACCGCCTGTGGCCTGCACAGAGCCCTGACCTGTTTCAGCATGCCTGTGTCCCTGTGGACAAAGCAAGGTCCAAAAAGACATGGTTTGACTCAGGGCCAACTTCTTTTTAATGCTAATGGCATTAATATGCATTAATTGGCAACAAGCTCATATACACTGTTTGGCCATAGGTATGTGGACACCTGACCATCACCCCTGTTTGAGCTTGTTGGACATCCCATTCCAAAAGCATGATCATTGATATGGAGTAAATATATCCTGCCACACCTTTGCAGCTATAATATCGTCCATTCTTTAGGGAACACTTTCTACAAGATTTTGGATTCTGTCTAGGGGAATTTTGCCCATTTGGTCAAAAGAGCATTTGTAAGGAAAGGGCATTCTCCAAATCATTGCCACAAAGTTGGAAGCATATAATTGTTTCAGATTTTGCATGTCTGTGTATGCTGTAGCACCCTTCAATAGGGCCAAGCTCAACCCTAAAAAGCCAGACCATTAATCTTTCTCCACCAAACTTTGCGTTCCACCTCCAATGTTTGTCTATGGGGACTGCATATATATATGAGCTTGATTTTATACACTGTTAGCATTGCCTGTGGCTGAAACACCGAAACTCAATAATTAGAAGGGATGTCCACATACTTATGGCCATATAGTGTGTATATTATGTTTTCCAATGCTAATGCAGACACATAAACACTTATAAAATATAGAAATTGGGAATACATTTACCTGGATTAGCATTATCATACCTGGATTAGGATTAGCATTACAGAGAAATATAAGATTTCTTTTCTGTAAGGTTAAAAATGCAGTTAAACAAATAAAATGCTTACATTTTAGTGTCGTAGTCCATTGTCACCTACATATTCTCTTCTTCTAGAGTACAATAAATGCATTATCAGTTATCAGTTTGAAATATCGGTCAAATCTTAACATCTGTTTGATGTCAATTTTGTTGTTGATACTGATATCAACAATAATCATTGGGCATTGCTGTTATTCTGTACAACCTCATTTCCAAAAAAGTTGAGATGCTGTGCAAAATGTAAATAAAAACAGAATGCAATGATGTGCAACTCATTAAAACCCTATTTAAGGGTAAAAAATAGTACAAAGACAACATAGCAAATGTTGAAACTGAGAAAGTTTGTTGCTTTGTGAAAAATATATGCCCATTTTGAATTTGATGCCAGCAACATTCAAAAAAGTTTCAAAAAAGTTGGGACAGGAGAAACAAAAGACTGGTAAAGCTGTGTATTGCTAAAGAAAACACCTGGTGGAACATCTCACAACTAATTAGGTTAATCGACAACAGGTCAGTAACATGACTGGGTATAAAAAGAGCATCTCAGAGAGGCTGAGTCTTTCAAGTATTGGCAGGTCATGACCTTCGAGCACTCAGAGGGCACTGCATTAAAAACAGACATGATGCTGTACAGGAAATCATGCCCCAACTTTTTTGGAAACAGGGTTGCATATATTGTGCAGCTCTAGTGACGATTAACACAGTGCTAATAACTGGACAGTCGGTACTCTCCTCCCAACTCATTCAAATGTACACAGAGCAGCAGCTGTAAAAAGATATGAGGACTGGCCCACATGTCCTGGAGGAAGCAAACACTTGCCTTCACACACAGATTTGTTGGTCTTGTATGCTCTGAGTGTGAGACAGTGGGTGAGACTTGGAGATGACTAACAATGGAGCGATAATTGGGCAAACGTCTAGAAGGATTTAAGCTTGCATTAAAGAGCTTGGCACGTCATTGTTGTATTCCGAACAAGGAATGCCTACTGGAAATCCGAGTGAGAAATTCTTTGAATTTTGAGGAGGGCAAAACAAACAGCCGGGTTTGGCTGTGTCTTCCCAGACTGTCTCCCACATCCATCCAGTCTCCAGTGGGCTGAGAGGGCCTTTCACATGAGCTGCTGGGTTTTTTTATCTTTTTTTTTATTCTCTTTTTGGACAGGAGGAAGCTGTTCTCCCAGAATAAACACCCTTGACTGCCACCTCTAAGGGGCAGCACTTGTGTGCTGGTAATTTTCCATCTAGACAGAAAGCAGACAAGGGCTGAAGTGATTATTCAGCCTTTCATTGGTCCTTGTGGCTGTTTTTATTCAAATTTGTACTTTGTTCTGAATTGTCCAGTTAAAGGCAGCATTGGGTAAGCATTGCAGTATACTTTGCAAAACAATATGTAGTCTTACAGTATTTTGAGTGATATAAAAACTCAAGTATCGAGACTATATTATTTCATTATTAATATATTCTATGTGCAAAGTCCATTAATAGACTAATACAACATCAACATACATTGCTTTCTAAGTCGACAAGTTGGGGCTGAGAAGTTTTTTTTAATCCCCCGTTTGGTGGTTGGAGAGCATTGTGGATAACACCATCATTCCGGCCAACTAGAGACTGTGATTTGATCCTCTGTCCAGGCAGGAAGGTCACTGCTATAGTATTGAGTCCTTGGGCAATACTCTTAATGTCACATTCACATATGATTACTAATCACTCATGATTGTCTACTAAATATGTATTTGTAAGAGAATGATGAGTGAATTATGCTTTTTCTTCTTCATAATTCATAATTGTAGAGAACTGTAGAGAAACCAGAGAAGTTTCCTTTGGGAGGCATAATTTGTAGTCGAGACTAATAAATTACAATATGTCGCAATATGTCATATAGCAATAACTAGCATATCACAGATATTTCATGGTTAAAACTTAAAATTGTACTCTGCCTCAAGTATCGTGATAATATGGTACCATGGGTTCTTTAGTGATTCCCATGCAGTCATTACAATGCAGTCATTTTGCATCTTTCTATTCAGCTAGTCAGTTTGAGAAAAGGATTTTATGTCTTTGCAGAGAGCGACAGGCCTATGAAGGGTCTGCGGCAGGAGGATCTGGTGAACCAAGACCTCATCACAGACCTAAGAAAAGAGTTTGGAATGATCTACAACGATTTCTATATGGTCCTTACTGATATGGACATGAAATGGAAGGTAAGAATATTTAGCAGGGTTAGTTAGGTAAACAGTCAGAGTGGTTTGATGTGAAATGATCTGTTGTAAAGAAACTTACCGAGTCAGAATTGTTCACAGCATTTAAGCATTTAATGCCTTTATGAGCTACCTCACAGGTCATTGCATGAAATGATTAAAAATACACTGTCTGACATTGTTTTATGATAGTTTTGAGATAAGCTTTTGCCTTTAAATATTTTTTTAAATCTATTCGTGGTGGAGGGGTACATGCGGGGTGTTGTAGGGCAAAATTGTTCCAAAAGAAAACAAAGTAAATAAAATTGCTATATTTGAGTTGTAGACATTGTGACACCTGGTTCCTATGTCTACCGATGTAAAGAAATCTGGCTTGGTGAGTTTCTTCACAATGGACCATTTCAAAGCAAATCCCTCTGAATGACTCTTTGTACAACTTCATTAGACAGAAAATTTGAAAAAATGGTGGAATTCTCCTTTTACAGACAAGTGATCATAATGTCCTAGTAATGTCCTTTTATACAGCATGAGTTATGACCTTAATCAAGGCATTCCTGGTTTCATCGTGATCAATAACATGGCATATAGATGTTACCAAAATGTATTAATTCTGTGAAAGTAGAGGCTTTCTGTGTGAAATCTTCTGCAGTGATCTCGCGTTAGCGCTTTACCGCTGTAGATACTTTTGGCCTGGAATTTACACTTCCTCTCTGATACGTCTGATCTATAAACAACAGATAAGATCAGCTGAAACTCTGATTGCATTTGACTCTGAGTGAAGAAGGGCTACAGTGCTGTTTAGGGCACCCAGAGGAGACTGAGTCCTTCACTCAAAACCTCATAGTGACAGACACCGTGTAGTGCAACACACTTACATCACTACATTTTGACAGCGGTACAGCTTTTATCCTCAGTAGTTCTCAGTAGTGTGTTTATGTGTGCCAAGGTTAAAAATGAGAACCTGTTTGCACACAGCTGGTATATACAAAGAGGCCAGTGTGTGGGCAGCCGCTGAGGGGACATAGTGTATAGTCTCTTAAAACTGCACTGAGCCATGGCTAGCCAAGACATGCTAAAACAGCTCCACTTTCTGAAGGACAACTGCCTTAAAATCAACTTTTCTTTTCTCAGGAGAAATGAAGTATATTTCAACATTGTATTAATAAAGGATCACTGATTTCTGAATTCTCTCTCCCAAACACCCCTTTAGGAGAAAGAGCCTAAGATACGTATTTAACTGTAAGACATTCTTGAGACAGATAAGATATGCATGAGGTCTCCTTCTGCACTGATGGACTGCTAAAAGATTTCTGAGATACAGAAAACATCTGTATAAGAAAATGATGAGAGCCTATCTAAAAATTATTCAGCTAAGACTAGGGTGAGATAAATCAGCCACAAAAGTCATCTGTGAGACACTGTTTTGATGAAATTGAGACAATCCGAAGCTTGTTTATTTCTCAGGAGCCAAATTAGAGAAAAGTGCTTGAAGGGACACTCCAGCCAAAATGAAAAATGTAACCTTTTGTAAACATGCCTTCTTGCATCTTACAGTCGAGGTGCAGTATTTTGTGGTTTAAAAACTAAGAAAACCGTCTTGTGACGATGCTTTGAGTGATAATTTTGGGGAGAGCTGTTTAGAGTGTATTTTTTCGCTAGCTTGTGAATGCAGAAAGAAGCCAGATAGTTAAGGTTACTGCTGCAAAGTTAAGTTATAAGTTAAGCAAGTTACCCTTTATTAATCCCACAATGGGGAGATTCACCTCTGCATTTAACTCATCTGTGCAGTGAAACACCCACGTACACACCAGTGAATACACACACTAGGGGGCAGTGAGCACACTTGCCCAGAGCGGTGGGCATCCCTGTCCACAGCGCCCAGGGAGCAATTGGAGGTTAGGTGCCTTGCTCAAGGGCACTTCAGTCATGTCCTGTCAGCTCAGGGGATTGAACCAGCGACCTTCCAGTCACAAGGCTGGTTCCCTGACCTCCAGCCCACAACTGACCCCAAACACACCCCCAAACATACCCCCAAACACACCCCCAAACATACCCCCAAACAGCTGAACATATTATTGCAGCCGTGTAACGGCACTAAATGTCTTCAAATCATCATTACAATAGAGAGAATGGATTACTCTAACAAGAAAAATGATTCAACAGTTAACAAGCTAAACACAAAAGTTAGCAAGACACTTTACCTCAATTCGGGTTGTTTTCTTTGGCTGAAAGGGTAGAAATCTTGTCTCTGGTGCCATTTGTGCTGAATAAAGATAGAATCACTGTTGTCTTTACAGTTTTGTTTGAAGAGTGAGATAAGAGTTACAATAATGCTAGCAATAATAGCTTGGCTATATGTGGATCGTTCTACTGAATTGGTTCAAAGTGAGCCATCAGAACACACTTCAAACATTCCAATTTGTCACCATCAAAACAATCGTAACACTACCAAAACTTTGCCAAATGTTTCAGTAGTGACTGTTTCAGTCATGACAATTTAAGCTAATTTAGAGCAGAACTCAAAAACGCTAGCCAGTACATGACTAGCAAACACAGCCCTGAATAGTTTTACACACATTAAATCCTAGCATTTTAATTAAAACACCAAATATGTTTACTTTATTGCAGAAAATATGACACACATTAGACTTTGGGCTTTAACTGCTCACTATGTGGGATGCAGTCTCACTTCCTGCTCTAAAATGCAAGGGAGTGGCTTGAATAAGACTCCACCTGTGAATTAAAACTCTTTCTGTTAGTGATTATTTTCACATTTTGAAATTTTATGGTTAGGGTTTGGGACAGCCAACTCCCAATAGAAAGTACCCTATAAATGATGATTTTGTATAAATTTAGCTTATTACAAATATATATCTTAGTAATGCCTTAGGAACTAATTCAGTAGAATGGTCCATTTGTTAGCCAGTAGATCAGAGGCTAGGCTAGCAGTCAGGACTGGCTGCAGGGATTCCCAACGGTTGTATAATGTGTTCCTGAAATGCATGCTGGGTATTATAGTGATACAATAATCATAAACAAAAATCATATTAAACCCTTGTTATAGTCTGGAATGGCATGTGATTGCCAAACACATGGGATGAGAAACATTTGGATATTTCACTTTGTTTACTGCTTTGGATCTGGTCCTTCCTTGAATCGCCTGTTTATTGTGGTTTGAAGAAAAATCTTGAGAACTCTTCTGTCGATGTGTCGGTATGACAGGCCAAGTCACACACATAATTTTAGGCTTGGTTTGTTATTTTAGAGCAGCTCAGAATGCAATGAGATTTCCTTTTGCTGACTTTGCATCTTTTTTTCTGTGCTTCATTTTCCCACATCACTCCAGCAATTTTATGAAGTGCCAATTGCCATGAAGGCTGTGTTTGGCTACATTGACACATTCTCCTCTCGCATCCGAGAAATGGAGCAGCAGAAGCGAGATGGGGTGACGTGTAAAAAAGAGGACAAGCCACGGTCATTGGAGAACTTCCTGTCCAGGTAGCACACGCACACATCCTTCACTTCACCCATGTCTTCCTGTCTAAATGCAGCCTAAGTACCCAAATTCTCAGTGTTTCCTCATCAATACAGGCTTTATTTGCAATGTTATGCAATGATTCAGTTTAAGTTATAAACAGTTGCTGGGCAAGAGTGCACAGAAACATTTCCAGCATGCCATCACACACAGAGGTAGGTAGAGTAGCCTAAACTCATACTCAGGTTAATGTTTTGTTATTTCAGTGAAAGAATGACTCAAGTTGAAGTAGAAGTAGCCTAGCAAAAAAAGACTTAAGTAGGAGTTAAAAACTATAATGTCAAAACACTCCTGATGTACTGAGTTCCCTACAGAGCTGCAGTTGAACTTCTTAGTAACTCCAGCATCCATCAGCGCAGCAGCTCAAGTTTCTAATACTCTATTCTTCTCTTTTTGGGCTCCTTTTGGTCTACAATATGCCAAAAATGTTCAAGCTCAAAATTGGGAAGCACAAGCAACAGAAAAGTGCTGAATAAATGGAACAGAATGGAACTAAACCCAAAAAGAGAATGAAATGTCAACGCGTAGATTCCTGCCCTCATAAACAGACGTAGTAGAAGTAAAAGTATTAGGATTGCAAAAAAAAAACACAAATCCATCAAAGTTGTGCTTAAGTACATGGAACTGAGTAAATCTGACTAGTTCCAACCCACCTCTGCTCATACTTAATCAGTGAATTATATAAAAAACAGAAAAATTCAGTTCCTTTTGAACAATAAAGGCCAATCTGATTTCCAAGGTTTTTGGCTGCATCATGGCTTTACTGTTCATTACTCTCCTAATGATCCTAATGATCGCTGTGGTCCGAGACATGTCGTCATGGTTACAGTCTGGTAGTTCTTTTTATCTGTGTGATCTCAGGTTCCGCTGGAGACGCAGATTGTTTGTGATATCGGCTCCCAACGATGAAGAGTGGGCCTACCAGCAGCAGCTCTATGCACTGTCCAGTCAGGCATGCAACCTGGGTATGTCACACTTGTGTTTTTACTAAAAGTGAATAGCTTTCGTAAATGTGGAATGGATTTGTAGCTGGGTTATTATAGGTATGAATTTTTCATTATTTTTATTTATTTATATATTTATATTTTAAAAATGGCTTGTATATATATAATATATATAGTATTGCATTAATGGTAGTGCATTAATAATTTCAGTTTTGTTTTATTATTATTTCTTATTTATTTTATTTATTTATTTATTAACCCGTGCCAGTATCCGTTAGCGACATCACTACCCCCCCAATAATTCTTTTCCTTTTTTATTTTATTGTTATTGTCATTCAATTTACAGTTCAAAATAGTATGGATATCATATGATGTATTACAAGTAGTGATGAAGCTGTGTACCATAAGCTTATGCTTCCCAACCCCCCGCCCCAAACACCAGAGTGAAGAAACAATAAGTGCTAAAGAAGGAAGAAAGGAGAGAACAAAAATGGGGAGGAAAAAAGGAGAAAAAAAAAAATAATAATAATATGACAAGAAACAGCAGATAGATGGGCCTGAGAATAGGTTTTAGTTTTAAAATAAATAAAGTTATCCTAAATTGGGCTCTGACTTTTCCTTCCGATGAGTTTTACTGTTTTAGCAGCACTGAATTAGCACAAAAGAAGTTGGTGCTTAGTTAGCCTTCAAGCTTTTCTCAAAGACGTTTCCTTCCCCTGAGTATTTTTGGTTTGACATAGAAGGAATCCATTGCTAGATCAGTGCTTCAGTTCATTTTGCAATGGACAGTTTTGACTTGCTTTTTCTATTTTTTAAGCTTTGTCTTGTTTATGTTTGTTACAATTAAGAAATACATTTGACCACTAATTTTCATTTTTGTATTAGTTTTCATTAACTATAATAACCCTGACGTGTAGAAATTGTGTGCGGTTCCTGCACCACACAGCAACAAAACTTCATATATTTTCGCCGCTTTTCACACACTGAAATCTTTCCGTCTAGTAAATCTGTGTGCACACAGGAAAAGAACTAAGACTGATTCTCACTTGTCAGTCAAGGCTGATTGAAACCAGGCCGCTTTTACTGTAGCTCTGACCCGGCCAGCTTTTGTGTAGCCTTGGGATTTTTTGCTCTTAATATTTCTAAAGCATGAATTCGGAGTGGGTCCCAGATGACAGTATTGGCAGGACCATTACTGGGAATGAGCTTGACTGCGCACGCAACAGCTGTTCCGGTCTGTCACTTTGCCTCGTGTTCCAGTTATCCAGACAGCCACATACCTTAGGCTAATAAATCTTTGCGGCACGTATATTTGAAATATGGCTCTTTAATTAAGGGTGATATAGTGCACTCGCATCCTGAGCCTGGACAGATATGGTGTGAGAACTCTCACCATTTTTTATACAGCTGCACTTGTTTTTCTTGTCAGTCCCACTCCCGCTGACCCGGGACATGACCTTAGCTTTTCCACGGCCACACTTTGAACAGCAAATGGTAGGGTCTGAAGATAGGGCTGCGCTGCTTTCAGCTCAAGGCCTGCATCCAAAAGAAGACACATTCCACAATTGCTGTCTGCAGAGATCATCACACAAAATTATTCCCTTCAGTTACTGAATTATCAGCGTGAAATTAATCAGTCAGTCAGTGCCAGGTTTGGAAAACTTTGAAGTGAAGTGCTGACCATCAGTATTACCTTACCCTTACACTCTTAAAAATAAAGGTGCCAAAAAGGGTTCTCTGAGGCGATTCTATAGAAGAACCTATTTTGGTTCCCCAGTTTTTCTTTAAACAGCTCAATTAAAAACACTCAACTCAAAGATTATTTAGGGAATTAAACTTGCTTCTTCTATGGAATCGATCCAAATAACCCCTTTTTGGCACCTCTATTTTTAACAGTACTATGAGCCCCTTAAAAGCCCAGACTTATTACATCCTAAGGCTTATTAATCAGTAACTACATGGGAAGCAATGCAAAGTTTTTCTGGTAGAGTTTTTCTTAAGTTAGTGAGGTATGGAAGCATGCAGTACTTTCAGTTAAAAGGCCCATATCATAGATAACAGAGTTTAATATAATATGTAAACACTGTTAAAGTTTCAAAATGTACTGTTCTCTCTCCACTTCATATGCAGAAATTAAGCTGTGAACACAGTCAGTTTTGAAATCATTGTTTCTGTGATGTCACAAAAATCAATAATAATATCAATAACATATATCCATCCATTCAGCCTACGGCAGTTAAGCCCCACCCACTCACTCTGAAGTTACAAGGAGTGTTTAAGCCTGGACTGCTTTTTGGATGAGGCACGATACAGGGCAAACCAATCAGAACAGAGACTATTTACATACATCGGTCAAGGCACGATACCAACATCCCGATATCAGCTGATACTGTGTGACGTAAGCTGAGTATATACTGCTTGAACTGGCAGCGAAGGAGGCTCTGCTCCCACAGAGAAGAGTTACTGACTTCATGACAGTCGGACACAAAGCTGTCGGTCATTTCAAACATTCCGCCTCAACAGATTCCCACCAGACCCACACTGTGTGATCTTAGACCGTTTTCAAACAGACAATCACAACAGCTTCCCCAGTGTGGGTGGGAACACAAAGGCTGGAAAAACAGTGGCAGAAGAGTCAACGTTTCCTACCAAAGTCTGTCTATGCCAACTTGTGCCTACTGTGTTCGACTGAGTGGAATTACTGAGGTGATTTTTTTATTTTTTTTGTAAAATAGGGAGAGACCATATTGTCCTACCGTGTACAGCTTTATTTGAAACTGTATATGGACAGAGTGTTTTCCTACAGTGTGAGTATATAAATCGTAGGCTTTGTCCACTTTGATGGTCTGTTCAGATGTACAATGTGAGTCACCAAAGAACAGGATTTCTACAATCACACAATGTATGTCAGGGTTTAGAGGACATTCAGCTACAGCTCTATCAGCCAAACAAAAGACTTCAGATGTAAAACTCCACAAGTGCGCTCTTGATCCCTGTTGTCACTGTGCTACAGAGACAGATGTTTAAAGAGTAGAATCGCTTTTATGACGAGGAACAAAACCTGTTTTTTTCCACTGCAATGCTACTCAATCCAAGGTAACTAATATAGTATACCTAGCTAATGCACTCCATTTAAAATCAGCTAGATTGTAATGATTTAACTGGTAAGGCACTCATTTACACTAACTACTTTATTCTAGGTAGGTTATTTAGTATGGTATCGGACTCGGTATCGGCGAGTACTGAAAAATATGTACACATATTTGTACTTGATCTGAAAAAAATGATTTTGACTTTAAACCCGTAGTCTCATTTTAGAGATTGCTGTGGGACTACAATAGGAGGCGAGTAGGCATGTAACGTTTGTTTACAATGAATGGTTACATTTTTTATTTCGGCCAGAGTGTCCCTTCAAGTTAATCATTGAAAATTCATACCAAAAGATCAGCAAAGCTAACAGGCTTGCCAAACACACACACACACACACACACACACACACATATACACACACACATACACACACACACACACAAAGGTTCACTTTCCTCTCTGTTTGACCTGGCATTGATTACTGTACTCAGCTCTCAGTTCTGGCTCAATTGAATTAATCAAGCTCTGCCTGCCCATTGATGGGAATCAGTTGTGTATATGAACATGCAGCTCACATACCTTACAGATTACAATCACCAAAACCCAACAGTTCTTTAAATGTGCTTACAGGAAATCATTGAATATTTGGGGGAAATGTATGCGTTGAAATTTCTGGCACTAGATTCAGTTAGTGTCTCTCATAAGTGACAGCAATGTGTGTTTGTTTGCAGGGCTCCGTCACATATCAATCCTGAAGCTGGTGGGAACTGACATGGCAGATATGGGTGGAGTGTTGGAACTGTATCCCATTAATGGTGAGAAACTTTATGATTGACTTGTATATTTCTCAGAAGTAATCCAAGCCACATACCTAGTGTTAAATTCCATCAGTGTTGCAACTGTCAGAAAAAAGTGCAAGAGTATTAGAGTAATGAATGAACAGTCATGTATGACTACTGAATAATGCTTTGATGGATGGCTGCGCGTGCTAAACTGACTCTTGTGGTGCCGTTGCTGTAACTGAAAGAAAACAAACATGTGGCTAATTCGGCAGCCAGGTGTTCAGCTCCTGGTTTGAGGGTCAAATTAGAGCTTTTCAGCGTGTAGTTGTTGACATTAGCAGCTTTGCTCAGCTGTAACGCCAGGAACAGCAGGGAGGCTGTGAAGGCTGGACCACGCCTTCTGTAAATCTGTATCTCCTGTTGAACCCTCGGCCCTGGAGGGCTGGGTGAGGACCACAGCATTCCAACAGAAAATAAGACATAATTATGGGTTGCAGATATACTGGCGCAAAAGTGAATTACTGTGACTCTCCCCCGTCTTATGGTTTTTATTATATAGCAGCTGAAGTGATAAGCCCAAACACTGTGAACCATAAACAGCCCCGTCCACAGTACAAATTAAACATGAGTGCACCATTTGAACATTTAGTGTTGGTACAGATTACTTTGCAGTGGGGGGTAGGCTTCCTTTTTCCACTCTTCTTTTGTGCTCTGTTGAATAAAAACATATATAATGTTACATTGCGCACTAGTGTGGACTGTTAAACTGTATAACTATTATTATTATTACTATTATTATTATTATTACAACCTTATTATTACTATTACCAACTTCAATTCCAAAAAAGTATGTGTAAGGAACAGTACGTAAAAAGCAAGTAAAAACAGAAAGCAGTGATTTGTAATCCATTTTGACCTACATTTCAATGAAAACAGTACAAATATATGTAATATTTTATCTTACGAACTTCATTGTTTTTTATAAATGTTGTAAATATACACTCATTTAGAAACTGATGCCAAAAAAAGTTGTTCAACAAATGTTCAACAAATCTAAAACAGGTGATGCAGTCATGCGTGGAGGTTTCCCTCCAGGAAAGGCCTGGTCTGTGAGCAAGGATGGGCCGAGACTGGGCACTTTACCAAAAAATGCGTCAGCAAATGGTGAGGCCATTCATCTGAAATGGATTTCAACCATTTATGGAAATAATGGACTACTCTGTCTCAAAATAGAAAAAGGACCATCCAGATTGTTACCAGTGTAAAGTTCAAAAGCCAGGGTGTGTCATTATATGGGTGTGTATTAGTGTCCACTGCATGGGTAACTTGCACATCTGTGAATGCACCATTAACTATATACATATATACACAACTATATACGCAACAATATATGCACATTTTGGAGCAACAAGTACTGCCTTCTAGATGACGTCTTTTTCAGGTGTGTCCATGCTTTTTTCAGCATGACAACAGCAAGCCACATTCCACACGTGTTAAAATAGCACAGCTGCATAATCAGAGAGTGCTGTACTGGACTGGCCTGCCTGTCTGAAAACATATGGTGCATTATTTAGTGAAAAATACTGAAGACTGAAGACTTGTATACTGGAAGAATGGCAAAATTTCATAACTGGACCAGTTGGTGTCTTCAGTCCCTAAATGATTATTAAGTGCTGTTACAAGGGAAAGTGGTAAACGTAATTTGGAATGAGCATATATTTATATATATATTAATGTTCATAAGGTAAAACATCAAATGTTATGTTTAACACAGGTTAATCTGAATTAACTAACCACTGCTTTCTATCTGTTTTTATTAGCATTTCACCTATTTTTTATTTTATTGAGGTTTGCATTATTATTATTATTTGGCGTATCATGACATAATTATCCAAATATCCAGATAAAAAACTGTGGTATAAATTTAAGTTCATATTGCCTACCCCTACACCAATCCTGAAAGCAGGGAGACGTCTCCACATTTTTCTGCATCCCTGAAAGCCGCAGCCGTTCTGCGTATGCTTGTGCAGCTGCTGCTGCACTGAGTGTGAGGCTTTCATGTGTTTCAAAAGCTGCATCAGCAAGTCCAAAGGATGGCCTCTGTGATGCTTTTAGATCAAACAGCTGTTTGAGTAAGCAGTATTAAAAGGGCAGACTTTAGAAGCAGCCACAAGACCTTCCAAGGCGCTCCCACATGAGACATGAAAGCAAGGCTAAATTCTGAGGATGTATGTCAGTCTTACAAACATAAATCTGTTTTTCAAATGTGTGGACAGGGATTGTTTTCTTACATTTTTGCTTTACGTAAAAAGCTCTGCTTACAATGTTATTCCTCCTTTCTAAGCCATCCCAGTACCTTAAAATGACCTGCTGCTTTCATCGTTTCTGCTGTGAACAGTGTTTTTACAGATGGATGAGAGGATATGTTAAAGAAACTTAGCCTCTCGCTCTGTTAGCCTTGACTCCTCCATACCATCTCATACTGCACTAGGCTGCCCAATGCTTAGACCTTGTATCTGACTTAAGATCAAGATATATATATAAAGCATTCTACTGAATTAGTTCAAACTGCCGTCTCACAGAAAAAAAAAAAAACAATGAAGTATTCAGACCTTTATTAATTTAATTTAAAAGACCCCAGCAATCTCACATGTCTCCACTTGAGTTTTACTAGAGATCTCAGTAAAGTCACTTGTGCTCAGCTTTGCAGAGATTAAACAAAGCTCATATCATCTTTAGATAAACTCTCATCTTTTATCTCTCCTGTATCTCATGTCTCCTTTTTGTCTAACGCTATTGCTGAGAATTTCCTGAGCCATAAAAGAGCAACATTTAAGCGTTAAGATTTTCCTGTGGGTCATCCCTTAACATGACCATGAACAGCCTGCTACGACAGGAAAGAGCCGTTTGACTGCCATGCAAAATAACCAACCATAGACTGTTTTTTCAGGGTGACGTATAAGAGCAGACTGTTTTCATAACAGGGCTACTAGAAAAACATCCCCAGGGGAAACACATCAGTATGTGTCAGCAAACACGCAAAGATATCTCACTTAAAAGCTACTAAAGGCTTCAAAGAAAGCCCTTCAATAAGTTTTAAAGACACAAAGCCATGAACTTCTTTTTAAATCCAGACCCAATATCTTATTCCGACAGGCGCAGTCACAATGTGTAGAGCTGGCAACCGCTTGCAAAGTTTGTTTCCTGTCAGAGAGATAAAAAGGACATGTGGAAAGCCAGTGAGAATGAAAATGGCAAAAAAATTGTAGGGATTGTGAGTTGTGGCCAGCTCAACATGCAAAAGATATCAGATGCTCCGTTTACAGTCTGAGGCTAAGACCACACTCCTGCTACCTTGGAAATAATGCTATACCTCACCTATGTTATCTCCTTGTTGTGATGTCAGCACTCATCAGTACTCAAATCTTTCAGGTGTGACAAAATTAAATTTGTCAAAATGTCTTTTTAATAACAGTTGGAAAAGAAAAAAAGTTTTATTATTAAAACTACTGGAGAAAGTTATTTAACCCCTT
The DNA here is from genome assembly GCF_904425465.1 of Colossoma macropomum. Lineage (NCBI taxonomy): Eukaryota > Metazoa > Chordata > Actinopteri > Characiformes > Serrasalmidae > Colossoma > Colossoma macropomum. The sequence continues at coordinate 17,697,752 of NW_023494784.1, read as the reverse complement.
AAACTCTTATTACATACTAAGGCTTATTATTCTGTAACTACATGGACTTCAATGCAAACTTGCTGAGCCATTCTTAGGTTATAGAAGTTTGTAATAAATTTTGGGCTCGCCAGCAGGTCCTGGCCCTGTGGGGTTAAACAAAACCTGCTCTTTCTACTAGAGAAAGACACTTTGATGAATGTAAGGCTGAGTGTTGCAAAATATACCCAAAGTATTAACAAAATCGCATATTAAGAAAAGCTTTGTAACTATTTTGTTCTCACTTGTCGCCTTAACAGGTCCAGGGATCCATTCCTTGTGCCTAAAACTTAAATATTCAGCCGGTTTGCACTGCTTTCCAAGTAGTCACAGAGCCTTAGAATGTCATAGTGCCCATTATCAGGCAAAAACAAATTTTCCTCGCTTTTTTGGAATAAAACAGTTTGATGTAGTATGTAAATACTATTAAACTCAACTCCCCAGTCAGTACAGTCCATACAGCCATATGCAAAAGTTTGAACACCCCTGGTTGAGTTACATTTAGTTGACTTTCTAAGTGAAAATATGTTAACACATCCTCAGGGAACAAACTTCAATATGGCATTTTTTCTGCAACTTTCAGTGCAAAGTTTTTGTTTAGTTGTTGAGTTTAACATATTGGAAAAAATAAAACTTAAAATATAAAAAGTGCCATAACTTTTGCACAGGCCACATTTTGTGTTTTAGTTTTTTCCCCCATTACATTAGATTCTTCAAGTAAACAGTAACTATGTAATTGGATCAGGGTATGCAAATTTGTGCATAGGACTATATATGGAAACCAAGCAGTGTGTTTTGAATTCATTGTTTTTGTGATGTCATTAAAAATCAATTCATTTGCATAAATCTGCCCTTTCAGGCTTCAGCAGTTTAGCACTGAAGTTATAAGGAGTGTTTCTTTTTGAATGAGGCACAAGACAGGACATCCCATCAGAACAGATCCGTCTTAAAGGCACAATAACGAAAACCTGTTTAATTCTAACGGAGAGATGTTTGAAAATAATCATGCAAAAGTGAATGAAGACTGTTTTTAGTACATAGAACCACACAAACATCATAAAGTGAAAAAATAAAATGCAAGTGGATCCTTTAATATCAGTCAGAACATTTCCAAAGAAGGCAGACTTTTTACAGGCAGTGTACATATGTGTGTTCCAGGCAGTGCCACGGTGGAGCGTGAGGGCTTATCTGCCACGCTCGTGAAGGACATCAGGAACTACTTCCAGATCAGCCCAGAGTACTTCTCCATGCTGCTGGTGGGCAAGGATGGCAACGTCAAGTCCTGGTACCCATCGCCCATGTGGTCCATGGCCATCATATACGACCTGATCGACTCCATGCAGCTCCGCAGGCAGGAGATGGCCATCCAGCAGAGCCTGGGCATGCGCTGCCCCGAGGACGAGTATGGCAACTACGGCTATCACCATGGCTACCACGAGGGCTACCAGGATGGCTATCACCAAGGATACGGTTACTGAGGGGTGTTGGGCAGCCTGTGACCTTTTCAGACAGGGCTGTGTTTTCCACTGGACTGAGTTTCAGTGTCAGAGGTCACCTTCCATACTTCCTCTTTACTGTTTTTCCATTAATCATTTACAGCTGTCAGCGTTTGAACATGCCTCTTTCCTCCTGTAGGTTCACAGCCTCTCCCATACTGAGGCTGTATAGTGTTTCACAGCTATTGACAATCTTTTGTAGATAAAAGATGATATACTTTTGTATTTATTGGATGTTTGCTCTGAGTTAAGTGATCATTTTGAAGGTCACAACTTGCTTCTTGTTTGATTTTTGTTACTCTATTTTTAATGCACTGTTGCTTATATACTGTGTTCTTATTTATATTGATGCCAATAAAAACAGCCTGATTTCAAAACTGTCCCTTTGGTTATTAAGCAAAACATCAGCTTTACAGTAAAGTCAGAGTGCTTTGACTCTGCTGTAGTGTGTCCTCGTGGAGTTCTATTCACATTTTCTTCACTACATCACCCCCTGATGGTCAGTGTGGTTTAGCAAGGCTTTGCTAAAGACACCCTGAGGCCTACATGCTAAAGACTTCTAGACAATAAGGCCTCTGTACAATCATAATCTTCACTTTTTAAAGCCTGTTTTGCAGTTTTATTATATATGTAATTTTTTTTTAATGAAAACATTCTTCAAAAATAAAATTTATGTGCTTACTGCTTTGGTTCACATTGTATCATATGCAAAAGTTTGGGCACCCCTGGTCAAATGACATGTTTTGTTCTCAGCCTCAAGTCCTTGTACATTTAAATGCACGATTACTTTATCTATGCTGAATTTAACACATAGGGGAAAAAATGAATAAATAATGGCCATGCAAAAGTACACACACATTTTATATTTTATGTTAGATGTTTTTTTTTCCCCAATTTGTTAAACTCAGCAAATAAATATAAATTGTGCATAAAAAACTGCAGGAACATAGGATGTCTAAGTTTGTTCCCTGATACTTTCTTTTAGGAAATCAAGAAAACATTGTTATTTAACTGGGGGTGTTGATTTGACTTGACTCTATAAATCTTAAAGCAATCACAGCTTCATAACAGCACATTAATTCTATTTTTAAAGCTAGCTGGCATCTTTAAGCCATTGATTGTCACTGACACAAGGACAGGTAAGAGCTCTGGCTTTGGCACAACACATTCAAATTTCAGCAGATGACAAAATCCATTCATTGCTAAACTACTGTAGGCTGAACAGGCAGACATAAATGAATGTGTTGGTTTTTGCATCATCACAAAGACAACAAACAGGCTGTTTTGCAGCTTTGTTTCTATATATGGACTATATGGACTGGATAGAGGAAAATTCAGTTTTCCATGTTGTGGGCCGTTTCAGCCACTATCTATAAAGCACTGAAGCCATATTGTAGTCCAATATAAAACACACACACACACAGAAAAACTTGTTTTTAAATAAACCTGGAGCAGGGATATTGGCTCACTCATGCTACCTTCCCCAAAACTAAATGCTCTTCCATCCAGGCTTTCCCTATGTTCTCTGTATCTGTATTACTGTGTTTTACTGTCTTTTTCTTTTTTTATGTATTGATATACACGCAATAGCTCACAAACCCGTCTTTGTTTCTTGAAAAGTGCTTTAAAAGTATCATGTTTTATTATTAGTACCATAAAATTACCCATTTTCAATACTCAGCGCTACCTGAGACAATGACAACAAAAGTTTGCCATTCTAAAAATTACACTTCTTGAGCAGATTTATTTTAAGTGTTGCCAAAATAAATACTGCAGTTCCATCAAATAAAAATACTGCCGTTTTCCTGATGTGAATACATGACTTCATAAAGAAATCTATGTGAAATTCTACTAAAAGCAGGCAGGTAAGAGGAGGGATGCCATGGCACAAGAGAAAACACAGATATAATGCCTCACTGATGTAAATAAGCATTTTTATAAATTAAGGCTCGAGAAAATTACCAATGTAATTTCAAAGTTAAAAATATTTTTCATATATTTCCATTTTCCTTTTCTGTGCCATCTTAATTCTCAGTAAAAAGCAACTTCTGTAAGTAAACCCAGTACACAGTCAACAGCTGGTCAGTAGTAATTAATGCGAATGGACGCAAGTACTGAAGAACCACTTGAATGCGATATGCACTTATGATAGTAACAGTGGAATCAATGGAATATTATCTTGAGAAGAGCAAACACATTCCACTCTTTCTGAATATACACGGACCATTTTAAATAGAGCTATAAAATCTAACATGTTTAATACGCCATTTCAGTAATGTAATTTGTCTCAGTAGCCTAGTCACATTTGAGAAAACACCCATGAACATTTATAAGAAATACCACAATACACATATATATATATATATATGTATATATATATATATATATAGACAGATAGATAGATAGATAGATAGATAGATGGAGAGAGAGAGAGAAAGACAGACAGATAGTGCCATCATTACAGCAACAGCATTAGGCAACACTTTACTTGAAGCTTGCTGCATAACATTATAGCAAATGCCATATTCTGTTACTGTGTTACTAAGACAGATTTTTGTTCAGTAAGATAACAGTGTAATTTTACCATTACTCGTAATTGACAACACAGATGCCACGTTCGATGTCATGACTGCTAACTAGGGTACACTTAGCAGAAATTAGCATGTGACATAAGCTATCATGATGATTGATAACATGACAATGCTACAATCATATGTAAAAGATTTGACAGCCTTGGTCAAATGATGACAGTTCTGCACATACTAATACACCATTACTGTTTATTTGCTTAAGTTAATATATTGGGGGAAAAAACACATTTCCAATATGTTAAACTGAGCAAATAAATAGAAACTGTGCACTACAATTAGCAGAAAAATGCTTACTTAAGTTTGTTCTCTGTAGAGGATGTGTTACTTATTCTCACTCAGAAAATCAACAAAACATGTAATTTGACCAGAGGTGTTAAACAACGTACTGGATACAACTCTATATTACTGGAAAAAAAACTCTGATATCTATGATATATTGTGACATATGACATGTTTATGGCATGGTTATGTCAATATCATACAGCACGGTTCAAGTGTTTAAAGTGCCAAGCAGCATTATAAATACAGGCACATTAACAGGTCATTTACAAGATAATTACAGTCAGGTCACAGCAGTTGAAGGCTGGAATGTGAGAGGTTCATACAGGCTCAGAAAGACTCCTCTTCAGAATCACTCTCTGTGTTGGACTTGGTAAGTCTCTCCAGCTCTTCCCCATCCTAAAATACAAACAGCAGAAAAACACATACACGGTAAACACACATAGCCTGCATGACGGATGCACAATATGCAGCTGAAATGTAAATCACATCCTACATGCATAGTTACAAACACACTGACTCAGACATCAACTGACTCAACTAACTCGTAAGAATGATAAAATTCTTCACATAACTTTTGCACTTGAGACTATAAACAAATGGCTAGACAAAGTCTCCATTCACCTGGCTGCTAACCAGGTTCTTATGCTTCCTCCAAATATTATATTTAATTTAAATAAAGAAATTATCCAAGGTATGTCTGGGCTGCAATGAATTGCAATTTCATTACAGGGAATCAGGTTTCGTACCACTTTTCCTAAATCAGATTAATGCTCATCTAGTTGCCCGTCTACAAAGAGCCAACTGTGAACACACAAATAAAAGAAAACAACTGGTACACAGGAAAGGATGAAGATACTATATGGTGAATATTCACACTAGAGGTGGGCAACATAATGTTATCATTACTGTAATACATTACATAATGGGCAGCATAAATCTTTCTCTAAAACTGAACAAGTCTCGACTACAAGTATTATAAAACAGACAAATTTAGACCAGTTATAAAGAGACTGTAAAGAACAACAACCAATGTATAATAACTACACACTGAAAAAGTGAAAAGTAGCTGATTGTTGGCAAATAAATTAATGTATAAATTATACTAATTTAAAATTGTTTGATTTTCTTCCTCCTGTGCCTTCATTTTGAAAACATTTAATAACAAAAAAATAATAATTTGTACAGTACTGAGCGAAAGTCTGAGACCACCCATCATTTACTCATTTATCTTCTTTTAGAAGATATTTGTGAGGAGATAAAACATAATCAACTTGCATGAGGAAGGGGGACAAAAGTTTCCAAAACTAGAGTTTAAATTTTTTTAAAAGATGTAGAGAAAATGGGACAACTGCACAAGACGTGGTAGACTGTCACTATCAGATAAACAGCACTTAGGTTTCCATCTTTGAGAGAGAGGAAAAAAATCAAGCTCCACTGTTGCTTCAGATCTGAAAACATCCATAAGTGTTTCTGTCCATCCTTCCACTCAATGCTATGAGTCTAAAAGTAAGTCTGAAAGGATGTGCAGCTGTCAAAAACCCCTTACTGAGAAAAGGAAATGGATAGAAAGAAAAAAAATTTGCAAATCAAACAAAAATGTTTTTGGGATTACTTGGATCGTGAGAACCTAATGGCACTTTTGACAGGAAATTAAATAAATGAAAGCTGACTTAAAGATGGATGAAATTAAGGCTGATACCATGATGATATATTATGTATCATGAAAACAGCTTAAGGTGTCACTATGTTACACTTTTGCCATATCACCACCCTTAATTCAGACACACTAGATTTTGGGTTGGGTCCTTACCCCTCTGGACCTCTCATACACCTCCCCGTTGATGACCCTGAGCCGCTCCTGTTGCAGTGCATACTCTGGGTCCTTCGGTTTGCTGCTGTGGTAGATGAAAATAGCCAGCAGCACCACAGGTGCCTGCAGGAAGAAGTCTAGTGACGGGTGAAAGTCAAAGAGGAAAAGTGAAAGTGCCGTGATGATCACCGTGGTGATCTGGCCCGTCAGCACATGAAACATATTGTCACGGAACTTCAGGATGAAGGCCACAGACAGGCCGAAGGCCGCAGTCACGAAGATCAGCATCACGGAGTAAGCATTGTGACCATGCAGCAGGCCACAGTGTAGAGTGACCACCCGAGAGTCACTGTGCAGGAGCAGCGTAAGGCCATTGAAGGCCAACCCGAAGGCATACAGTCTGCTGTTCTGGATGAAGATGCTCTCGGCCAGCTGCTCACCATCCTTGAAGATCTTCTCGTTGTAGATGTTGGCCAGTGGTGAGATGAAGCACTGGAGCAGCAAAAGCACGTAGCCAAAGCCGAAACTGCGAAGACGCTGGAGGATCTGACTGCCCTGCAGCTGCTGCGGTAGACCTTCCAACCAGCTGGAGTTGCTGCGGTCGTGCCAATCCGTCTCCAAACGAGTGTAGTTGAGGCAGCTGCCGGAGGGAGTGGAGAGGTGTGCTGGGTGCAGGATGTGTGTGGAGTTCATGTGCTGGTTACCAGCTGTGCCTGTGGACAGTGCCACAATGGAGAGGAAGAGGATGATGAGGGAAGCCCACTGTACCCAGGACAAGCGCCTCCTGCAGAGAGCAGCGGGAAATTACCATGGCTGCAAGAGATGGCTGACAAGTCTAAGAATGATAATCTGTCTCATTCTTAGTCCCACGTTTAGTCTCATTCTTAGTCCAACATCAATTAGACATTAGAAATGTTACTTAATTAAAAATAAAAGCACTGTCTATGCTGGAATGCTGTCTACTGTTCATATGATGCACACAGTCATTCTGACAGATTGCAATGCACTACAGTAAGCACTTGGGGTGATGCGGCTTCTGTTGTTTCGTTGCACCGTAGAAGATGAAACAGATGTACAGAAGAAACTTAATGAAGACAGTGAAATGCAACAGCAGAAGGCATAATGATTTGACTTCTCAATTAGACAAATAATTCTTGATTGTAGAATAATCATTAGTTACAGCTTTTCCAGCTCTGCAGGTAACACTGCTGCTCTCCACATAGCAGACTCAGTTTAGATTTCCTGACCGGGGCATGATTTACCAACAAGAGTCCCTGGACAAGACTAACACTTCACTTCCCTTCATTTATAACTTGATTACACAACAGCCTTCTGCTGTTGCCTTTCACTGTCTTCATTAAGTTTCTTCTGTGTATCTGTTTCATCTTCTATGGTGCAACACTAGAAGCTGTATTGCCCCAACTGCTTACTGTAGTGAACTGCAATCTGTCTGAATGACTTTGTGCATCATATGAACAGTAGACAGCATTTTAGCATAGACAGTGCTTTTGTTTTTAATTAACATTTCTAATGTCTAAATGATGTCTAATCAATGTTGCCCTGGGGGACTAAGAATAAAGACTAAAAGTGGCTCTGGATAAGAGCATCTACCAAATGCATAAATGTAAATGGAACCAAATCAACTCTTTGGATTATTATGAACTGTTTTAGTTGTGTAAAGCCCGTTTAACACCAGACACAGTAACCATGCCAATTGACGCAACGTGCCACATGCAATACACGCCTGTGTTAATCAGTGTAGCCATGTGAGTCACGTGGTTGCGCAGCACTGCAAAAACGCATTTTGTGTCTATTTTGACACTGCAGCACACAGCATGCTAGCGTTTCTAGCTAGAAACAGTACAAAATTCAACATTCTTGCTATAGCGTGCAATCCAAGCCCATAATCAAAAAAGCAGACAGCTGGTTTTAAGTTGTAGCAGCAGCATTGCACTAGTATAAACTTCAGGATCGTTCTTGAGTCTGTTGGACTGATCAGGGAAATATAATAACTGAGGAATTGGCCAATCAACACCACTTTCAGACAGGTGAAAGCTAATACCAGTGCTCAAATGTTATCTACATAAAGTTTATTTAATTGGCAAAAAGAAAAAAGACATTTGCAGGTTATATTATCTCACCCATTGCTGAAAAAACAAATGTGGACAGAAAATACTTGTCACTGCATCAACGCTGCACGAGTTGTATCCAGTGTGAAATAGCAAGTGTCACAGTGTAGTTTAGGCATAAAATTGTGAAGCACTTGGCATCTCCATGACTAAAGCTGAGAACTACAGAACTATAATTTATTGTGAAATTAGTGTGACTTCCATACTTACTTCAAAATAATTCGGAACAGAACTGCTGTGGTAAGAATGACAACATTGGAGAACAATACTGCCATGGCCTGTAAAATACAGAATGAAATAAAGGCTGCATCAGTGTGATTTACTGATTCACTGAATGCTCTGAAATGTTAAGTACGTATGTGTGTAAGCTGTTCATACTAATATGCAGTAATATGTTATGAATTTCTATCCCAGCAGCATGTGTGGACACTGAAAACTGATGAAGCCCAACTTACAGGCTGCAGGTAGGTCATCACATAGAAGATAATGAGGTTGTCAAGGAAATACAGGAATGCAGGGACAGCCCACTTTAGACAGCTAGGAAGAGAAGAACCAGAGGAACAGCCCAAGTCCTTACATGAGCGACCCTCTGCAAAAGATATACACATAAAAGTCACATAATTATAAGTCTAACAGTCTTTAGTTGTTCTGCAAATGTAAATGATGTTTAGTGACAACGGATGGACAAATCAGAAAAAAGCTACTTTTAAAATTACAGTGAAAGGTTTAGAAGGTTTGTTTTACCCCAAAACTGGCACCCAAAGCTTACCTCGAATGATCACTCGCAGTGACATCACTAAACAGAAGATGAGCTTGACAGCCTCTGCCATTAAATTTACAGAGGCAGGGAGAAAGTCATACTTGTTATCTGCAAAAGTTGCAAAAAAATTAAATGATGAATGTTAGCAGGCCAACACTGTTCAGTCTCTTAAATTACTTACTTGAGGCAAGACCAATGTTTTCTAATGATTTAAACAACTTAAACAAATAGTGATGAACCTATTTGTTATGTATCTATCCTCGCGAATTACACTGCTAATTTAGTCAATGCAGATTTACATTATCTTGGTGTGTATGTAAGGTTATATTTCATATATCGCAGTTGTCACCTGAGATAACAAAAGCATGTTGTAATTTTACTCATTGTTCACCTAAAGTTTACTGAAATAAGTGGAGAAATTCTGTCGTGTAGGTTCTTCACTTTCAATCTATACTACATTTGTGTTTCTAAGTATAAAAAGTTTTACTACAGCGGCGACCATATGGACAGTGTTCCTCCAGAACCTTCTGTCTTCTGTTTGGGTCTTTAGGCTTCTGAATGTCTGGTTCATGATTCCTCTGATTGTATCCATCCATCTTGTAGCTGGTTGTTCTCTTCCTCTTTTACTTTTAACTCTTCCCAGCACAAGGGTATTTTAGAATCAGTTCTTCTCAGAATATGTCCAATATAAGGTGGCTCAATTTGCTTATCCAGGCTTTGAGTGAGAGGTGAGGCTTGATTTGTTTGAGGATCCATTTGTTTTAGGTTGATGGTTACAGGTTAGCTCAGCCACAATCACACTTACCTTCATTGGCGGAGAATTTGAGCAGGATGATACGACTGGTCCCCAGTGTGACAAACCCCAAGCCCAGAGTCAGAGTGTAGGCTGAGGAGCGAGAGCACAGCCAGAAACGGGGACAGCAGCAGCAGCATGAAGAGGAGGAGGAGGAGGAGGAGGAAGGAGCCATTCTGGAAAACAGGAGCTGTGGCTAAATCCAGCAAGACAAAAAAAAGACACAATCAGAAGAGGCAAGACCACCTGACGAGTTTATCAAATAAGAGTGAGAAAGGTAAACAACACACTACAGCAGCTTCATGAATAATCATATGTCTAGAAACCTTGAAGGAGCTCAAAGGAAAGGTTTGTTTTCTGAGCTAACTGAAGGCGTGTAATTAATTAATAAGCAAAGGTCAAGCCAGAAACATTCACACAACACAAGACTGAGTCTAACAAAGTGGTGTTTAATTAATTAGGCCAGGAGTCAGAGGGCCTTAAGAATGTTTGGTGATTTCTTTGTGCTGACACATCTGATTCAACTCATCTGTCAAATTCTAGGTTTAGTAGGTGTGTTTCAGCAGGACTAACTAAAACTAAACTAAACTGGCCTGTCCTGTTGCAGGGTGTTACCTAGACCTGTACATACAAAAGGGCAAATACAAGGCAACTAACTTAGAGGCGACTTAAGATTTTGTGGAAATAACAAAGGAATTATTCTAATCTATGTGGGTTTTTTGAAGGAGAGAGGGCAAGAAAAGGTTTACAATAACTGAGACCAGCTGTGTATGTGAAGGTTCTCTATGCCAACAAAAAGCCTATAGGAATCATCTCTTCTTCAATACTGTACAGATTTGCTGATAAACCCAGAGATACTGTGTTTTTTAACTCCAGTCCCACAGACCACCTGCACAGGTTTATGCTTTCGTGCTCTAATTCAGTAAATTCAGTTCATGAAGGCTAGATTAAACAAACTGGAAAAGTAGATTAATTAAATAAAACAAAAAAAAGAAGACAGACAGATAGATAGATAGATAGATAGACAGATAGATAGATTCAAGGAATTCAAGGAATATCACAATCTGTGAGAGACTTGATCATAATGCTGCTAATGACGTCACTCAGGTGCAGGAACACACGACACTACACTGCAGGTGAAATGTAACCTGCTGAAGTCTACAGGACTGAGCCTGGAAACTCTGGTCGAGATCACTTCCAATGCTGGACAGGGCGGGCTAATACAGTGACAGCGCTTTAAATGACCACAAAATTACTGTTTACTTGTGAAAAGCCACCCTAAACTCTAAAAGAGTGAACTCAACATCAACGATGAAACGAGAAACAGGTGCTACTGCGTGTCCATGATATGATGAGCGCCTAAAGCTGCTCTGAGCTGCAGCGTTAACGTCAGTCTGAAGTTACTGATATTATTGACATCATTGATCAGGCTGCGCTGCGCAGCACCGCGGTGAAAACACAGCACGCAGAGCTCGTCACTCACACTGCATTACCGGAGACTAAAGAACAAAGGAGATGAAGAAACGCGACACACAGCTTTATTAACCAAGGACATCTGGGTTTTATTATTACCTTCTAACTACCTATCAGTCCATCTGCACACACTCCTCTTCCCAGTTCCACGCGAATCAACCAACACGCATGCGCAGAATTAAGAACGACGCCATCAGAGGTGCGCATTTTCACACGTAAAGTCCTCTTTTCGATACAAGCGTTCCTTAAATAAACAAATAAATAAATAAATAAATAAATGCATTGTATGTGTGTAAATTGCATGAAGCCACATTGAGTGTAATAATTTTGTATTGGAATTTGTGTAGTTAATAAATAAATAAGTGTTGTTCTGGGGCAGAAGTGTCTTTAGGATTAGGATAATCGCCTGTGTGGTAAAACCATGGCAATACTAACCCATGTAATAATGCCAAACGATGAATTACACTACAGAAAGAACTACTAGGTCAACCTTCAGAAAATGTTGTTTTCCCACTTCAGTCCGCCTCTGCTTCAGTCCTAATTAAATTTTCAAATTTTATTTTTTTTTCAATTTTTAATTTGATTTTTAACTATCCTGATTTTATTTCTAATTTGATTTTTAAATAAATACATTTTAAATAAATATTTTTAAATAAATAAATTGTTTTAATCATGTTTTAATCATGTTTTTAATTTCTATTCTCCTTTACTTTTTTATCCGACCATATTTTATCATTTGTAAAGCGCTTTGGATGACAGCAGTGTATGAAAGGTGCTATATAAATAAACTTGCCTTGCCTTTGCATTGCCTTACATTTTTACAACCCTGTTTAGATTGATTCCAATTAATTGTGTTATATGTATTTGTAAAATACTTTTGAACTGTTCAAATAAAAAGCAAAAAAGTTTTCTTGTGTTTTGTATAACTCTTACAAATATTACTTCAAAGCATTTAGAGTTTTTTTCTCCATAAACAAAAAAACTTTTCTTGTATTAGTAAATTTAAGTAATGAAAAGTGATTACCAATTAAAAAAAAGATTATTATCATTATAAATATATACATATTCTTTTTTGAAAAAAAATTAATAATGAATTTGTATTTGTAAAGTGAGAAAACAGAATGACAGTACTGACTTGTCTGATGGGTCTGATGGTCATTCTGCAAAAATAACAAGATGATGTAAATTACTGTGTATGTCATAGTAAATGGAATATTCCATTGTTTTACAAGGGGGACAAGTTTGGTGGCAATAATAAGTAAGATGGCACCACTCTGAAACCAGGTATCAGTCGAGTCTATATCAGCAGGAAATGCTTCATCAGATATTGGAGGGGAAAAAGAATATATAAACTTCTGTAACAAATTCATCCTAAAATAGCACACTATTACATCGGGCCTTATTCACCAATATCTTCCTAAATTATTTCTTAAATTTGCTCTTGAGAAATACTTCTAAGAAAAAGTCTACTTCATATTCGTGACATGTTCTTAAACCATGGAGTTGTTCACACCTTTGTGCTCTTGAGTGTGTGTAGATTCTGTTCTTTCCTAAGAACAAATCCAAAACAAGAAAACATTGGTGAATGTCAGAATCTTCGTGAAAAATGCGTAAGTGGGTTTTAAGAACAAATTTCTTCTTAAGAACAGTTGGTGAATGAGGACTTTTGTTAGTTGTGTAGTTCTTCTTGTGGACAGTAGCAGAGAGTATTAAAAATAACTCATTTAGGACTAGATTTTAAAGCGTAGTTATTGAATTATGTCAGTACTGGCTGTTACTCAAGGTGTCAATGTTGGTAGTGTTATCAGAAAAAAACATCATGCTACCAGTAAAAGTAACAGTGGTTAAACAACAATAGTATAACCATAAAACTATGTTTACCACAGTATGATAAGAGCACCGTTAATTTTCGCTAACTGCTGTCACTATCCCACATCTGTACGCAAAAATCACACTACGTCTGGACTTTCTTAAAGTAAATACAGTCCTATTTGTTCTAGTGTTCCAGAGTAGACAATGAGGCATAAGCATTTTGGGGTTAAAACGCTCATTAGATTAATATGAAAGAATCCCAGAATAACTTTATGCAAGTCTATTTTTCCCAGAGTCTGTTTCCTGGACACAAATTATAGCCCAGACATGGCTGAAATGATTTCCGGTGGAGGATCTCCACTGACAGTGTTTAGTCTCAGTTTAAGATTTTTTTTTTTCTGAGTCTAGAGTTTTAATATCCTTCACTTCAGCCTTACATCAGTTGACCAGTTTGCTGGCTGAAAGTTTATGTAAGTTTTGCTCTCAGTAAGTGTAGCTTTAGCTTAAGCTACAAAGGACTATCCTCACAAGCTGTTTTCATGGAAGGCTCATTACAGTTTTACAGCTGCTTGCCACATTTATTTAAATGTGTCCCCTTCAACAGTAAACTGTTGTTCAGTGATACACAACATATGAAACAGATTCACAGCTCTAGAAAATGGTCTGAGTTATAATGGGCTTCCATTTGCCTCTGCCTGTGTGACATTCATTGCGGAAGTTTTTCATTAGGAGAATTCCACATCTCCACCACTTTTGGGCATGTCAGTGACCTTCAGCTTCTGAATCTAAACAGATGTGCAAAATGCCTGGGGAGAGTTTTGCATCAGATAATGATGAAATTCTAAGCAATTAAAGTTTTCTGAAGCGGAAGATCTATGATGCGTGTCATTGTAACTGTGCCAGTAAATGTCTCAACTGAGCAGAAATATTTCCTGCTTACAGTAATATGAGGGTCTCCTTGGAAATTTTTCACAGTTAACAGATTTTGTAAAAGCAAGACATTCACAGCCTAGTAGTTATGTTTAGGTAAGTAGTTACTTCAGTAAATGTGCTATTTTTGAATTCTGCTCAAAATGAGCTAAAAATGTCAATGCCGAAACATTTGGGAAAGTTTTGGCAGTGTTACGATTGTATGGAAAATGGAAAGTTTAGTTATTTGTTTTAATATAATAAACATAAGTAAGACATAACGTCACTCAAAGCAAAAGGAGTCTTTTTTTAGTTTTAAGTCCAAGTTCAGTTAAAATCCTAAAATGGGTTTTTTCAATCTGGTAAAATGATCCATACACTGTCAGAAATAAAGGTGCTGTGCAGGTACATTTTTCATTCATCAAGGTACAAATAACAAAATAAATGCACCTTTAAAAGTACAACCATGGTTTTAAGGTTCAACTGTGTACCTTAAATCAAATTTTCATAACCTAATATTTTAAAATAGAACAATAAAATAAAAAGCCTGATGAATTGCAATAGATTGTGATACAACTATGTTCCCTGTGAGAAGAGAGTTTCTGCCCCACTGAAAGTTTAGTACCTGTATATCATATTTTATAATACTATAATTCTGATTCCTTCTATTAACCATTCAAACTGACGTTTTGATGAAAGTCATGCAAACTATCCAAATGACAACAACAATCATCAAAATGACAAAGAATTCTGGATAATGATCATCTTATTCTCTGTGGTTATGACTAACTCTCATTTTATTCCTCCTCGATGTAGCACATACTTGCCTGGAACATGCTGTCTTTACCATTTTTGTGTGGTTAAAAAAAACAACAGAGAACAGCCAATGTTGCTTAGTCAGCTTTGTAGCCAAACAGAAATGTGGAGATTAATTACAGATAGTCCATCTTCATTAACACTGGGTTTAATACTAGGCTTATATGAGTGTAATTCTGTAATGAATGTATTTGAATGATTTTTTTCTATTTTCTTTTTGTCATTCCAGTGTAAAGATTAGTGTCAGTCATAAATGCTATTAATTAAACATGTTGTGAGCTATGGATGCAATTAATGTCATTTTTAAAATTTGAGTAAATACATTTTGCTGAAGATGTATGAGATGTGTGTGCATGAGAAACAATTTTTATAGTAATGATAATATTTCATGCCTAAAAATGTGTATTAACAACTTCGTCTAGTTGATTTTTACCCTAAAGTTTCTTTTTGTAAGAAAATCACTGACTGTTCTACATTTAGGAAACTTACACTGGAAGAGACATGATGTGAATAACGCAATATTGTGAGCTATTGACACCCCTGATTTTAACATAGTAAATTCTGCTATAGCCGTGGCTAATGAGAAATGCCCTCTACCTTTAAAGGACAAATCAAAGATCGATTGCAGAACGTCATGTGCATCACTTCCGTGCTACTTGTTTAGCTCAGCTGACAAACTGCCAGTACACGCAGGTTTATTTACCTTTTCATACATATTAACCATGGACTCGAAGTCCAACATGAAGTCGAAAAAAAGAGTTTGTTCACCCCTCATTCTATATTTGATCGCATTCTCTGATTATCCTCATATGGACTTCCTTCCTGTCACGTCAGATGCTGAATATGTACAAACAGTTGCTGAGATGTTAATATTTGACCCTGTAGATCTTTCATCCTTTAGGGTCTTTGTACTATGACAACAGGATGATGTCATTCTTCCTGGCAGAGAGCACTCATATTACTGGGAGCTGACTCTTGATGTGATCCCAAAAGCTGGTGACTCCCCACCCCCGCCTGCTGTGTCACCTACATGTATTTCCCCCCACCAAGCAGTGTCAAACCGTGACTATTAGATCTAGGCCTTCAGTTCGGGCCATAAATGTTAAAACACAGTCAAAAATGAAAAAAAAAACTCTACAATAATGTTAATTTCTGCTTGCACCCCTATAGGATTCTAATAGTAGGTTAGCCCTTGGCTAATGGCAATTCACATGAACTTTCTTGGTCGTTCTAGAGTAAACACGGACATCTGAATCTTGTAAAAGGCGCTCCGTGTTTTATTCAAGGCTTCGAACAGACACATTAGCATACGTTTGACCTTGTATATTATGTATATATGCTTGTTTTTTACAGTGACTCATTCAGTAAAGAGCCCTGACATAGAGCTCTGCTGTTTCCATTTCTGACAACTGACTGGCAGACTTTGGTCACGCTACCACCATTTGCAGTCAGTGATGTATCTAGGATTTTCAGAAGGTTTAGAGTTATATTCTTTGTTACAAATTTGGTCCCACCCCTTGAAAAACAAAACATCACTGACTGATTACACCATCATTTATTGTTATGCAATTACATCAGATTAACACTAATTATGTCAGTAGTTAATCCGACTAGTTAGCCCTTCAATCCAGTTCCTGAAGTCCTAATGAGGGGGCTCATTTGGCTGTAACCACCTAGAACACAATGGAGAAAAAATGTAAAGAGTTTAAAGCTGCACTATGCAAGATTTTTTTTTTTTTGTTAAATTTGAAAGAAACAGCATTACAAAATCGATAGAAAAAAGCATGCTACAATATGTTGTGTGTGTTTTCATGAAGATTCTGAGATTCACCAGTGTTTTCTTATCTGGGATTTGTTCTTAGGTAAGAACAGAATCTACAAACACTTGAGCACAAAGCTGTGAACAGTTCTGTGGTTTAAGAACATGTCATGAATCTAACGTAGACTTTTTCTTAGGACCTTTCTCAAGAACAAATTTAAGAAAAAACTTAATAAGATATCAGTGAATGAGGCCCAGTCTTCTTCTGCACATAGCATGCAATTAAACATTTGCTCCACAGAGGTCTCCAAATCTCCAAATCTTACATAGTGTAGCTTTGAATATAACAAGTACGGTGATTCTATTAAATAAAACATGGTATTTTTTTAAGACATGCATATTTTTAGTTCCCAGGAATCATTAAGCCTTCTCTGAAGGTCTCGAAAGCCCTGGGGATTCCCTGCTGCCACCAAGACATTGTTGAAGACTGTAGCCCAGGACTACTTGGCATGCTGCTGATATATTACATAGATTGTTGTGTACTTTCTCTTATGAAACAGATAGTTCTGGTAGTAAAGTCTGATTGGCTGAGCCATGTTCAAAGCTGTTGTAAAATACATGATATTTGTACACCTACGGCCACCTCAAAACAACTGTGCTACTGTGCCACGTCACAAAAAATCCTTGTGCTATTAGTGAAATAATGCTGCTCACATGGACCACCGAGTGTACTGATGAAGTAAAAACCTATTTTTGCAGCAAGGATTCACTGCCTCATTGACATCTACCAGCAGGAAGTGGCCACTCTGCCATCTGAAAATGGCACGTACTGGCATGTGTCGCTTAGTGAATGGCACCTGCCCTTAATAACTGTTAACAAGACTTACACTGTTCAGTTAGTGGCACCTGCCACACAGAAAGAGTGCATGCCACTCAAAACAGGCATCTATCAACAGCTCCTGTGAGTAAAGCAGTGAATCTGGACAGCGGCTATTCAGCTAGACTAACTAGCAGCACATCATTGAACCACCATGGGCCATTGGAACCTGGGAAAAGTCATGGAGGAACATCAGTTTGAAGATGTTTCTATTTGCTAAGTGTTTCAGTCAGAAGTAGCATAAAACTCACGCTGAGTCTCAAACAGCTCCGTACTTCCAGTGTGCTAAGTTTTCAAATTCTAGTTTCTGCAGCTAAGTCATGCACTATTTGTTGAATATGAATGTGGCTGAATACCGAATGACTATTTTTTGGCTATATTATGCACTGTTGGGGTGCAGGATTCAGTATTTGATTTCCTACATAGTGTACTATGTAGGGAGCAGGTAGCCATTTGAGATTCAACCCCAGCGTGTGATCTGGGGCACCGTGGGGTTGGGTTGGCGCTATATAAGATTTGCGGTGGTAATTTGGTGACAAAGGTTTTTTATTCAACAGTCCAATGTTATCAGATTTTCATTGACAAAAAGTTCATGAAATGTCTGCAGTATACAGTAAGGGGCGACTGAATACTGTATATATAACTTGCAGCAGTTCATGGTTGCTTAGTAACAGTATCATACGCTAAAGGAACTACATTTCTTGGCAGAATACTTGTTTATGTTGATTATTAATAATAGTAAATTATTTTCTGAAAAATTGTGTATTTTATCAGATTTTATGTTGGCCTCATTAAAAAAACAATAAGCCATGAGAAGATGTTACGAACACCCTTCCTGTGATAAAAACACAGTAATGCACTGCCTCAAGTGGCTTATTGCTTTAACAAGCTACAACTAATGACTAAAAATAAAGATGTAGTGTGATGACATGGTGTGGTGTGATGACGAGAGAACACAGTTCGTTGCCCAGATACAAAATGTTGAAACTCTGTCTGTGTGTGTAAGTGGGCTTGTGTGTCTGACTGGGGGAGAAGAGAAAGGACAAAAAAAAGGGAGGACACATTAAACTATCAGCAGCCTTCACAGAGAGATCAGAAGTTTCTGCACTTTGGTACAGACAGGTCTTATCGGGGCTTCCAGGCTGAGATATGAGGCTCTGCTCCAGGCCGGGGGCTTGCTGTGCTTTGGTCCTCCTGGCATTTTTGACTCACTGTGCGACAGCAGTGGAGAGGCACTACTATATTGCTGCAGTTAATATTGACTGGGATTACAGCTCTAATGGACATCAAAGGTATTATATTGAATAGTTTAAAAGAATGTCACAAGTTGCTTCAGTTTCATCATGACTTTTCCCCTACATGTTTACTGAGTAGAGGACTGACTGATTTAAGTGCTGATGTTTACTTTTGTTTGTTGTTGTTAGCTGATTTTGGATTATGAGTTTATGATTTGATTTGATTTTGTTTTTGCTGAATGAAAAGGATCACTGTAAAAAGTAGTGCCTCATTTGAAATAACAGTCAAAAAAAATGTGGAATGAAAAATACATTTTAAGTGGCATTTCGTTAACAAAAACTGCTTATAAGTGGAGCTTTTGTCGTCCTGAGCATGGACTGCCATGTCCATTGAGGATGGGTTGGATCAAGTGAATGTGTATGCCAAGGCTGAACTGTTTATGGTATTGCAATTTGTCTGATCAGTATTGTAATTATGATTTAAATGTGACTATTTTAAAATTAAGATCCAGGTCCTTTTTATCATAAAAAATGGTACCACATTTTTTGCATGTTATTGGGTTAAATTTCACTACTTAAAACTTTGTAAGACAATATAGGATCTAATTAAAATTGCAGCTCTTGCAATTTGAAAAATGCACTCTTTCGTTTCATTAAAAAAAAAAAACTCTTCATTGTTCAGCCCTAGCATGCACCATTGTGCTGGTTTCACAAGTGGTTTGAATGCTTTAGAGTGCCATCTAAGCTGTGGGTCACCAAGGAGGAGTGGGAAAATACTTGAGTAATTGAACCTCATTACTATACTTAAGTATTGTCTTGGAATGTTTGTATTCTATACTCAAGTATTATAGAAATTGAATACTGGTACTTTTACTCAATTACATTTCCAGGGGAAAATACTTAATTTTTACTCTTTACATTTCTTAGAGCTTCATTATTTATTTTAAAAAGCCTGGAGATTCTTCTCTTGCCAATCAGTCGAGTGCCTGTGCTTTTAAATTTGCTGTTTTTATCAAAACATCCACCTAAATTTATTCCACTGCCCAATTCAATTACACTGAAAAATGTTGCTTTGAATTCGTTTGATTCATGTTAGTATATTGGTTCTACATGAATGAAATGTATTACATCAACACAATTACTGTCATTCATTTAACTTACTTTCAGTGTGTTGATGTCTTTTGTGTATGTGAAACTGATGTACACACTGGAATTAAGTATATTTAAAGCATCATTTGTCTTTGTGTGAGCACCAAATTTGATTAACTTGTTAAAATATTTATTTTATATGTATAATTTCAAGCAGTTCTTCATGTTTATGGTTAATGTTTTGGTTTATTTCCATGGCTTCCCAGGGTTGGTCCCACTTATAGAAAGACTGTATACAGGGAGTATGAACCGGGTTTCAAACAGGCCAAGACTCATCCCTCATGGTCAGGTATTTAAAATATTCTTTCTAGACAGATGTTCTCATTTTAACATGACATCACTGTGTAGTCAGAACACTTGGAAAAGACACTAATGTGAAAGGCATGGTCTACTCTTACGTAACACTGGAAAACTAACAGGTAACTAATAATAAATTATATGTCTTAAGGGCTGCTGGGACCCACTCTGCGGGGTCAAGAAGGCGACACCATCATCGTCACGTTTAAAAACATGGCAGACCGTCCATGTAGCATCCACCCGCATGGCATCGCTTATGGAAAACAGTCAGAGGGTCAGTTTACTGGAATTATGCTTCTCATACTGCATATGCATCTATGCTGTTTCATGTACAGACATCATCAGAGTCACACTGTGAGCCATTCTGTAATGCTACAGGACTGTCAAAAACTGAAGGGGAATTCGAACAGTTTTTAGAAATGTCAACATAATTCAGTCACTGAAATGTAACCAAGGTCACTCAGAGTGATTTAATGTAAAATGTCCTTTAAAAATGTACCGACTTCACAGTAGTGGTGATAGTAACCAGGGGTCACAGTATTTACAATGGAAATATATCCATTTTATTAGGCATTAATTAGCCATTTGATAATAACATAGCACTAAATCTGAAACAAATAAGCCAACATATTTCTAAACATTTCATGTAATAGCTTTCTGTGAGGTTTAGAGGCATCAAATGCTCAGGACATCTGGTTCCTATCACCACCATTGTGAACAGTTCTGACTCAGCTTCCCAGGAATGGCAAATTTTGACTTTGTATACATCTTATCAGTTTAATTGTACATAAATTCTGAAAAATCTGTCGAATTAGCCTTTAATTTTTGCCTTTAAAGCAAAAACCAAAAGAAGATTTTTGTCCTGAACATGGTGTACGTTATTTTAGTGCTTAATGTTTAGCTGAGTTAAGAAATTGCACAAACAGGTGTATTTACTTTTTCATACATATTAACCACAGCTTGTACCTAAGTCCAAAACGAAGAGGATAAAATCACCCCCCCACACCTCATAGATTTGATTTTGTCCCCTCATTGCATAATTAAGTTCCCACCACCTCAGATGATCATTACCTGCTGAATATGTACAAACATTTGACACTGCAAATTAATTCTTTAGGGTCTTTGTACTTCGACAACACCTCCAACTTTGAAAAAGAGGATGATGTCATTTATCCTGACAAAGAACACACATACTACTGGGAAGTGACTCCTGATGTGACTCCGAAAGCTACAGACCCCCCCTGTGTCACCTATATGTATTTCTCCCACGTAGACTTTGTCAGAGACTATAACACAGGCCTGATTGGCACGCTGCTGATCTGCAAGGATGGTAAGTAACTTCATTTTAGTCATCCTCATTGCTAAAGGTAAAACAAGTTACTTCATCAGCTGTTTGCTTTGCCTGTTTGATGATCAGAGGGCTTGGGGTCAGAGATAAGAATGTTTATGCTGAAGGTCAGTGTTGTATGTGCTTTTGCTCTGCAGGTAGCCTTGATGACTCTGGAAATCAGGTCCATTTTCACCAGGAGTTTGTGCTGCTGTTTGGAGTGTTTGACGAGAACAACAATTGGTACAGCAGAGGAGGCGCACCACTTGAAAAGAATGTGAAATATACCATAAATGGCTACACTAATGGCGATGTTCCTGGTTAGTTAATAAACGCCTAAAGACCTTTCTACACTTAACACAGTGAACCAGGAGGGTTGTTTGATTTACAATCTGAAAAAAAGTGTTGATATCCCAATTGCATTTTACAACTCATGTACAACTCATTTTTGAGTGTGCATTTACATTGCAAGACTTATTATTCCATAACATTATGGAAAACAATGCATAATGATTAGGTTCTTATAAAATTATACACTTGAAACCAGAAGTCTGAAAAGTTAAAGGGTTAATTTACTAAACAAATTGGTTCTATAAGTTGCTATCCATGATATCTCTCCTGGTATTTTTTCTAGATCTACGTGTATGTGCACATTCTAAGGTAACCTGGCACTTTCTGGGTATGAGCTCTGAGCCAGAGCTTTTCTCTGTGCACTTCAATGGGCAAGTTCTACAGCAAGATGGGCACAAAGTGTCTTCGG
Source organism: Colossoma macropomum (assembly GCF_904425465.1). Taxonomy (NCBI): domain Eukaryota; kingdom Metazoa; phylum Chordata; class Actinopteri; order Characiformes; family Serrasalmidae; genus Colossoma; species Colossoma macropomum. The sequence goes on along the minus strand of NW_023494784.1, from coordinate 17,675,459 downwards.
TTGGCATTATCAGTGGCACCGCCACTAGCGCAGAGATGGTAGCAGTCCATGAGGGACGCTGGCTTCTCTCATCTCACATCAGCAAACACTTAGAAGGTAAGACTTTCTTGAGAATGCAGGACACTGCCAGATCTTCCAAGGACCATCAAAGTAACCTATGACTGAGCTTCTTTATGACCATTTCAAATCGGTTTCTTAATCAGTGTTTTTCTTCTAAAAAAACTTGCAGATAGCGATTACTAAGTTAGCTTAGCAGTTCTTAGTTTGGAGGTGCAGCTGGCAGTTCTGCCTTTTTATATTACTTTTACCATTTGTTTAGTTCAATATTAATGATTTTTAAAGAGCCCACAGATCTTGCTGTATTTTTAGTGTTCCCTATGGCAGGCAGGATTGCCAGGTTCAGCAAAAAAACTCCAGCCCAAATTTTGCTGAAAAGCTGCACACCAGACGCTGAAAATTTATGGCGACAGTATTGTCAAACTAGATGGTGGACAGAGTTGCCAGATCCAGCAATAATCTCCAGCCCTAAGTTTGCTTAAAAGCCATCCACCAAAAACTGAAACTTTACAAATTTCACCCATGACAGCAATTTTAAACCAGCCTTCTTTGGTGGGAAAACTAAAAATACTACATGAAGAACTGTGGTACTGTGTAAATTGTACATATGCGTGGAATGAAAATTTTGATTCTAGAACAGAGATCTTGAGAGATCCAAAGGGAATAGAAAGGGAGGATGGTCATTTTACAAGGGTGGTGGTTTTTGTTGTTGTTTTTGACCAGGGAGATGGTATTCCCTCACGTAACCCTTCAAATCACACCCTGGATTTAAGAGGTGTGGGGTGTGGAACAGGTCCTGGGCATTTAAGGGGTTATTACACAGTTGAATCATGAAAGTGATTGTTTAGGGAATAATCAACTGTACAAAGTAAATGAACAACTTATCCCAAATGTAGTCAATCAGACCAGACATTTTTGGTGTCAAAAGTTGCCTCTGTAGTTTTGCGATGGAGCTACAAGGCTAATTAACAAGTTAACATGTAATGGAAGCTAATTTAATCCAATTAGCATTGTGCAAATCCCTTTTTAAATCATTACATACTTGCCTCAAACCATACCGAGTTGTTAGTAATCACAAATAGTCTTGTTTATGTGGTCTCTGATGTTGTATGACAGTGTTATTTATAATTTGCATAGCTTAAAACAAGAGTTGCAGTCATCTATAAGCCTAAATTTGTGTCCATAATTTGTTTTTATAGACAACAGTCGTGATATACAGTGTCAGAAACCACAAAAGCAAATCTATTTCAGACTACATAAAGGAAAATTCTGCTTTCTGCATTACTCAACCATTAAGATGCAAACAAAGTCATTCAGAGTGGTTTGGTGTGAAATGTGCCATTCTGGACAAATGTGTACAGAATTGTTCACAGTGGTGATGATAGGAACCAAATGTCTGATGCATTTAATATCTTTCAAAGTTACCTCACAGACAGTTTATTACAGTTATATGGTTCCAAAACTCTGAATGACTCACAATGATTTAATTATGTTGTGAAATTGTGAAAATTGGTGGAATTGCCCTTTAACATATTAGATATATTAACCTTGTAGCTCCAGTGCAAAAGTTTTGGCTTGTCAACTGCATTTGACACAAGCTTAAAATTATGTAGTTAAATGCAAAAGGTTGGGTGCTGGTCAAATTACATGTTGTTAATTTTGTAGATGGAAATAAGTTTACACATTACTGTTTATTTGCTGATGGCACATTGTATATTTTCTGTTTTTTTCGTAGTATGCCACCAAAAAAACAGATATAGTGTGCCAAAATTTGCAGGAAAATATCATATGTAAATGTGAGGATGCGTCATTAATTTTCACTTAGAAAGTCAACAAAACATGTATTTGACTAGGAGTGTTTAAGCTTCTGCATTACACTGTACTGCATTACACTGCACTGTACATTAAACTATTGTTTTAATATAAAACAAGCTTTCTGTTAACCAACACCATTTATAGTGCAGTGGCCTCATCCACAAAAAAACTCATGTCACTGTATATAAGCGTCTTAAATTAACTTAAAAAATGTGAGCAGGGCCTACAAATTCTTCCTTAAATTTCAGCTGGAATGCACGGCTTCCTGACCATTGATATGTGTGAGGGGTTTACTGCACCAAAGCGAAAGATCACCATCCAGCAATCACGAGAGAGCCAGGAGTGGACTTACTACATAGCAGCGGAGGAGATCATCTGGGATTATGCTCCAAATATGCCAGATAATGTCGACGGGTATACACACCAAACACCATTCACATGCTTTGATTGAGTATTCCTTGACCTTTTGTGTTGGCTGTGCTTACAAGCATGTTGTTCTCATTGTTTCTCACGCAGGGATTTCCGGTCCACATACTTAAGACAGAGTGCAGAACGAATAGGTAAGAAATATAAAAAGGCAGTGTTCACGCAGTATAAGGACAAGTCGTTTAAGGAAAGGGCTGAGAACAAGCAGAAGAAGAAGGTGGTGGGAATTCTTGGCCCTGTGATAAGAGCTCAGATCCGTGACGTAATAACGGTAAATAAAGCTGGTGCACTGTACATAATCATAGCCTGGCAATGGCATAACACTGCATGTAGGCACTGATTTGGTACTGCAGGCTTGATAGCCAGAAATAATTTTTATGTTTTTATGTGTTCACAGATTGTGTTTAAAAACAGAGCATCGCGTCCATACAGCATCTATCCTCATGGACTGACCATTGATAAAACAGCAGAGGGAGCCAACTACCCAGAGGGAGGTCAGCAGAATTACCATTATTGTTGTACACCTGTGTCATATCATAATTAGGGTCTGATAAAACCGCAATATGTAATTTTTTTTTTAATTGAAAGAAGTAGCATTACTGACTCAGAAGGAAAAAATGTGGTGCATGTGCTCATCTCGTAGAGCCTGAAATAATCAACATCAGAGGTGTTGGATCAGATTTTGTGGGAGTTTTTTGGACCACGTCGTATGTCTTTATGAATAAATGTCACACAGCTAGGCTCAAAAAGAAGATTAGGCTTGATGTTTAGATCTAAAATGCAAAATTAACCTACTAATGAAGATACAATGACAATAATAGATAATTCACTTACATTCTTCACTACATTTTGACTGAGTTCCCTTTAAATGCTCTTTCAATACACTCACAATCACCAGATTTATCCACTTGGGGAAGGGCTCAACCAACGTTAATGTTCCTCTGCACATTACAGGCAATTACATATGTCTACCAGAGAGGTCTCCAAATCCTCTAATATTGCAGCTGTAAACTGTGTTTTATTAGGACTGGTCTGAATAATGTAAATATTTGAGTACTAGTTCTACGTCTTGGTATTCAGTTCCCTCTGTGGGGAAGGCCTTTAAATAGAACAGTTATTGTTGATCTAAAGAAAATGTTAGAAATAAATACAATAGTAGCTAACTTAGCTACATACATGATAAATTCATGCCAGACATTTATGTCACCTCACTTCAAAACATAACAAACTGCTCCACTTTCCATGAGGCCACTGAAGCTAAAAGAGCAAAGATGCGTAAGAAATAATGGAGGCACTTTATAGGACAATCAGACAAACTCGTGCAATAAGAGAAGACACAACAAGTTTGATAAATCATCTCAAATATGTAAGTATGGCAAAACCTATTCATCTGGTGGAGGTGAGCTCAGAGCCTTGAACTTGTTGCTTATCATGAGTTCTGAGAGTTAAGGGGTAGAACGCTCCCTGCTAGTGCCATTGATGCTTCCAGGAAGACGAGACAAGTGTGTGGGCGAGGGTGAGGTTCACTCTAGGCAGTGACACTTGAGGCCACATTGTGCAGGTCGAAGTGATCACAGTTTCGCAGTCTTGTTGCCTCACAGCCTTTGTCCTCTGAACTTGGTACCATGTCCAGCAGGCTGCACCAGCCAAAGGGATAACTGCCAAGCTGTTCTCAGGGTGGTTCTTGTCATGTTCAGAGAGGCCTGTGGCTCCAAAAACTCCTCAATCCTGCTCAATAGCTTAACTATGTCTGAACTCAAATCAGTTTGTGTGATAAAAAAAACAGCAAACTAGCCAAATAAAATAGCTGTATAAAATACACAAAAACAAAACTGAAACTGTGATTATGCTAAAAAAAAATAATTTCAATTAATTTCTCCCTAAGCTTCTAGATATAAACTCTGAACTCAGAAATGCTATACAAGTGATTCAAGTAACACTGTTCGAATCACCGCGCTACAATTGCAGATTCTGTCGCAACAACATACAATGTGCAAGCAGCAGAGCTTCAGCCTGACTGTTAATATATTCTGTAATGGATGTAGATAAAAATGATATTTTTTTATTTGAGTACTTATTGAGAAATATCAAATAGTATTTAAATCCTCTAAAATGCTGTTTGGTCCAGTCCTAAATTTAATTGTATTGAAATCCTTTCCTGTGGTAGTGTCCCTAATCAAAGTAAATCAAAATCAAAGCACATTTTACCATGACAACAGTCTAGCAAAACCTTAGCAACTAATTTGGACACCGTAGCAATGGCCCAGCAACACCTTAGCAACCACCTGGGATAGCATAGCAATGGCCTAACAACAGCTCAGCAACCTCCTGAGATACTATTGGGACAATCTATCAACACCTTGGCAACAACCTGGGAGACAATAGCAGCACCCTAGCAACCACCTAGCAATGCCATAACAACAAGCTGGATACCCACAGCAACACCATAGCAACTACCTGTAAAATGCTGTTCAGGCCAGTCCCAGATTTATTTGAGATCCTTTCTTCAGTTTATGGTGATGGCCCTACACAAAGTAATGTATGTTTTCTTGATTTAAATGTGTACATAATTTCCACATGAATAAAATACATGACATCAACACAATTCATTCTTTTTTCCATGTTTCCCATCATCTGAAAGGGAACCAAAGCCATGCAGTGCAACCAGGGGAGACCTACACATATGTTTGGCGAGTCATTGAGGAGGATGAGCCTTTGCAAAATGACTCTAGGTGTCTCACCAGGATGTACCACAGTGCAGTGAACACTCCACGAGACATTGCCTCTGGCCTCGTTGGGCCACTGCTTATCTGCAAGAGCCAGTCCCTCAACACCAGGAACGTCCAGGTAACTTGTGGTTTTTGGTCCAGATCACTTTTGTTACCTTACATGATTAGCATTTTAGATCAGTTTTTCTCAATCCCTGTCCTGATAAAGTTATGAACTAGTGAACTAATCAACAAGCCCTTCCTGGGGTAAATGTTAGAGTAGGGAAAACCATACAACATGAAGAGCAGTGGTACTCCAGAACCAGGATTGAAAACCAAACTCAGATTCAAATGAACTGGGAGCCAATAAGAAAGTGGTCATTTAATTACTCCAATTAATAGCTGTTCTCCATTCTTCCTAAATCAGTCAGTAATATCCTAAAGAAAACAAGTTCTGGAATACCAATGGCAACAGCCTAACGAAACCTTAGCAACCACCTGGGATACCATGGAAGCGGTCTAGCAAAACCTTAGCAACTATGCCTTAACAACAAGCTGGATAATCATAGCTACGCCATGTCAACCACCTGGACATACTACATAAACCCAATAAAGTTATCAAAAACAATCAACAGTGTTTTGCAACTGCTTTAACTTAATGTTATTAGCTGTCTTTGTCGACCCACCTTTTTCCAATTTGTTTACAAACTTTCCTGTTCTAGTTAATGTCTATGCTCTTATCGAGTCCCAAAAATAAGCACTGAATCATCTCTGTTCAGTGCACAGCTGACACAGAGAATTGGTCTATTGTGTGCAGGGCAATAGCATTACCCATCATGCTATTCAATCATTACATAAGCAACCAATACCCTATTAAAAAAATATGTGATAATGCAAACAACAATGGATATAAGGATAAACTGTAAAGATGTGAAAGGCCATATGAAGCTGTCTTGAGGGTTGAATGTGGGCCGTTAGATTTAGACTCCTGCTTTAGTTTGTTCTGATATTCATTTGGGGTGTTGCTTTCTTTTTCTCAGCTCAGGGCCGACAAGGAGCAGCATGCAATGTTTGCAGTTTTTGATGAGAATAAGAGTTGGTATCTAGATGAAAACATCAATACCTACTGTGGAGATCCAAAGAGAGTAAAAAAAGATGACACAGACTTCTATAAATCAAATGTTATGCACAGTGAGTAGAACTCTAATTTCAAACCTTTTGGTTTATCAGTTTTATGAACTGTATATCAATTTCATGGATTTCCACAGCAATCAATGGCTATGTGTATGAAAGTGGCCAAGTCCTGGGGTTCTGCAATGGTGAGATCGTAACTTGGCATGTGTCAAGTGTTGGGGATCAAGATGGCATCCAGACAGCCACCTTTTATGGCCACACATTTGAGCTGAACAACAGAGAAGAAGATATTCTCAATCTGTTTCCCATGACAGGAGAGACCATCTCCATGAACATGGCTAACGATGGTCAGTATGCTTAAAACAGTGCATGGTCATATTAATCGTGGTTTTAATGTGAACTGAAAATGTTATCCTATGCTTTGATGCTTGGGTGTTTCAGCAATCTTAGATTGTTAGTGACCCAAAAGTTATTAACACAAATTACTTCCAAGTTAGTTACACTGGCTAGGAAGCTAAGGAGAACTCCAAGGAACACACAGAGACACCAAACATGGAGGCAAAGCAGAGCTTGTTAAGCTAAGCGTTGCAGAAACCAAAACGAAAATTTAAAAAATTAACTAAACCTGAACTGAAATTATAGCCTGCTAAGGCTATTCAAAAGCTCAGTTCAAAACTCTTGCTCGCCTGCCGGAGTTGTTTCTCCAAAGGCCTCTCTCTCACTACCTCGGAGAGCTTCCGTTTTAAAAGTGTCCTGGCTCCCCCTGAAATCAGTTCCAGCTGTCTGTGTTCAGGGGAGGAGTCATTTTAGTGACACTGACGTGGTGGTGGTGGGTTAGTGTATGTTGCGCTGGTACAAGTGGATCACACACAGCAGTGCTATAGCAATAACGAGGAACTGCAAAATGTACGTACATCTATATGGTAAGTGGAGCCAAGTGTAGATACAAGGTAGGTTTTATGAAGTGGCCGGTCAGTGTGTTTGTGTGTGTTATATATGTTTAGCACTGCACCACTGTGCTGCCCTTACGTATATATATCCTGCAATGTTTACAAATAGATACAAGTGTACTTATAAATATGACACGTTGTAATAATAACGTTAAAATAAACGTTTCTTAATAACTACTGTGTTATTGTGATTAAACATACAGCATGTAACCTTAACTAAATTTTTGTCGTTCAAGGAATCTGGCTACTGGCATCCCTGAACACACATGAAACCACCAAAGGAGTGAGACTAAAGTTTAGGGATGTTGAATGCTTTAGAGATTATGTCGCAGAAGATGAATACAGTGCTGGGGAAGAGACGTATGATACAGTGAAGTTTTCTGTGTGGATACCTAAAAATGAGACAGAGGCAATTGAAGAGAAAACAAAAACACTGCCAACTAAAAGTCAGCCTGTCGATGAAGAGACAGACAATTATGCAGATATGCTTGGTCTGAGGACATTTAGTAACTCAGGAAACCGTACAACTGATATGGAACAGCTGGATCTTGCATTCTTGGATCATGATGAGCATGTAGACAGTAGTCCTGGCCTCACTGATAAGATCCAAAACACTACCAATCCTGAGTTAGAACATTCCAAACTGAACCAGTCTGAAGCCATATTATCAGAAGATGGTTTTGAAGACAAGAACATTACAAGTCAGGGTGTCCAAAATCAGACATTGCTCAGTGTCACTCTTGAGTCAGCTGATGATATAAGGCTAAACAACTCTGATGAACCTACCAGTTCTCCAGTACTACCAGTAAGTGATGAACCTACCAGTTTCACCTATAATTCCAGTAACATCCCACTTCCACAGGATAAGGATGGAAAAATCACATCAGAAATTAGTCACACTGCATCGCCAATGGCAACAGAAGTGAAGCAATTACTATCAAACCAAACCTCCGAGCATCATGGAGAGATTGCGACAGACCCACAGACAGTGGAGTTGTTGATGATTAGCACCGCAGAGGTAGAAGAAGTTGATGACAGATCAAGTGATGTCTTTACTTACAGTGTTCATGCTGCTAAATCACCTGTCAACATCTCAGAGGTCCAAGAGGTGGAAGAGTTTGTGCTACTGGCTGGTGGTGACCAAGTGGAAACTATAAGAGATGAGCATGTAGTTGAGTACAACATCTCACCTCCAGCGCTTCCCAACAATATCACTCTGGAGCTGCAGGGCAACATCACTCAGAACATAACAGACCAGGAGGACCAACAGGTAAACAACACTGAAGTGAGCTCCAAATTATCGAATGAAACAGGTCAAGAGTTAAAAAGCATGCAAGTGGACTCAGATTTTCCACTCAAGGAGTTTCAAGAATTAAATGCCACCCAACTGGAGTCAGGCTTCGAAAATGATGAAGCCCAACAATACAATAGCACCCAAGTGGATTCAGAATTTCCACTCAAGGAGTTTCAAGAATTAAATGCCACCCAACTGGAGTCAGGCTTCGAAAATGATGATGCCCAACAATACAATGGCACCCAAGTGGTTTCAGAATTTCCACTCAAGGAGTTTCAAGAATTAAATAGTTCCCGGTTGGATTCAGCTAAGGTAGCTCAAGAGTTCAATAGCACCCAAGAAGACTCAGAATTCTCAAATATCACCTTGCCTATTGAGAACAGAAATAGTACAAACTCATCTGAGTTGGGGTCCTTCACTGACTATGCACACAGTGAAACAACACTTGAAGTTAAGAAGCTCTGGAACAAATCAGAGGAACTCAGCTCACAAAGCCTGGAAAATACTTCCCTTTTTAATGGCAGTTTCACCTTTTCGTCTTCAGAGAGCTTTTCAAACGGCACACTGGGTAATGTTTCAGATGTTGGAGAAGGCGACTTTCCCCCCATTGACACCTTAGTGCCAAACAACAGTTCAGAGGCGGTCATACCAGAGACTGAAGAGGGGCGTGAAGAAGTGGTAATCTATCTGCAGAACAGCAACAACACTGAAGTCATCCTCACCAGCCCTCTGGATCCACAAGCAAAGAACTGGAGCTACGAGGGCAAACATGAGCTAGTGCCAATGGAGGTCCCTGATCACATCAGAAAATACATCACAGATGAACCAGAGGTACAACTTAACAAGTCAAGCAGTGCAAAGGAAAACAAAAAGATAGTTCTAAAAAGGGTGACACCAGTAAAAGGGTTTGGCATAAAGACGAAAAAGAGAATAGATTATAAACCGCAGCCTCGCAGTGCCCTTTCTCCACGAAGCTTTTCTCCACGGGGTTTTGCTCCATCGGAGTTAACTCCAAGAGGGCCCAAGCCTGTCTCTAGTGAGGAAATATTTGGAAAACACATAGTCATAGGAATCCCCAGGAAAGACTTCAACGACTATGAAATATATGCTCCCAAACAGGAGCAGAATTATGATTTTGACAGCATCACAGGTCCTACTGAGGAGTATGAATATATTGAGTACAAAGACCCATATAGAAAACAGGGAGACATACAAGGTGTTGAGTTTGATGAAGCATCAAAATATTCCTTGCAAATGGCTGGCAGCAAGGCCAGGGCCTACTACATTACTGCTGAGGAAGTTGACTGGGATTATGCAGGCTATGGACAAAGGTATTGTCTTATCACAGTTAAATGGACTAAAAATTGTATGTATGCAGATATTATATGGTTGTTTTCAGTCAGTCTTTAACATATTCTTGACAGTTAACAAATATAAGAATGTATAATAGCAGCCAAAAGTATAAAGGGACACTCTGGCCAACTAAAAAAAATGTAACCACTGCTACATCTGGTGTAAACCTACCTACTCACCTTCTGTAGTCACAACAGTCTTGATTTTCCTGTTTAAAGACTAGAGAACGTCACCCCCCACTTTCTGATGATGTACCTTAAAGGTGGCAGGAACTTTTGAAAAACTACAAGCCCTCTGGGGCAAATATATGAGGGCAGGCTGTTTGAATTATTTTTCCATTTGCTGTCTAATGCAAAAGAAAGCTATGTTACTGCTAAGAAGCAGAATATAAGATCTGTATTTATTAACCTCTAAAACAGTGAATTTAATTCTGACCAGGGAGGATTCCCAGTGGTCGTAGGCCATATTTACTTAATGCATGCTGGGTATTGTAGTGAGAAAACACTGATGGACAAAAACACAAAAAAGGAAACAAAATTTTGTCAAACTGATGAGACTAAGGAATAACATATTAAATGCTTTTTTAGTCTGGAGTGTCCCTTTGAGTACATACACTGTAAACTAGAGATTTTCATCCAACTCACAGTGTTTAACACCAAATTTTTAAAATGTAGACACATTTTCATATTAATCAAAAAAGAAAATGATGTAACAAGGTAGTGTTCATGAGCTTTGAAGATATAGGCTAACATGTTTTTCCAGACTAAGACTTTAGACTGAAGTCCTCTTCCATTTCTTTGAAATTCACATTTCCTTTTTCACTTTTAGCAGTCATTTTGAAATAGAGTATCTTACTCATCTGCTTGTGCTAAAATAACATGAAATAAAAAGTGTTCATGAGACTACACAAACATTACATTAGCTACTGACAATTGACATAAACCAACATAAACATTTATAAAGGCTTATTCCAATAGATGTCATCTGTCATAAAGGCTGCTTTAGCCATCTTTGATCAAATTTGGCAAATGTAACTTTTATGAGGAATGATGCCTATTGGAAAAGGCTTTATAAATGTTAACGTAGGTTTATGTCAGTTGTCATGACAAGCTTATGAAAGTGTTACATAGCCTCATGAAAATTGCCCTACAGTAAAGTGTTACCCAGGTTTATAGTCTGGATAATCAGGATAAAATCTGGTTTTAAGCAGGTGTACTCTTGACTGGTACTGTATGTTATGGCTCTTTTAGGAGGGAAGATAAAGCCTCTCAAAAGAGGCCCACACGGTTCAAGAAAGTAGTGTTCAGGGAGTACTTAGACATCTCCTTTACCACCCCATATGTTCGAGGAGAGGTAGAAGAGCACCTGGGGATCCTGGGTCCAGTCATAAAGGCTGAAGTTGATGAAACCATATTTGTAAGCCCTGCTCAATAATACCTATAACTGACTTTCACTTTTAAGTAGACAACTATAATTTACAGTAAAGCACTAGTAACAGTCTGTCCTCTACTGTAGATAGTGTTCAGGAATCTCGCCAGCCGTCCATACTCCCTGCATGCAAATGGGGTGTCATATGGGAAAAATATGGAGGGACTGAAGTATGAAGATGAATCACCTTACTGGTACCGACAGGATGATGTAGTTCAACCCAACACAACCTTTTTCTATATGTGGACAGTAAACCCCAAAGTAGGACCATTACAAAGTGAATCTGACTGTCGGATATGGGCCTATTACTCTGGAGTGAACCCTGTAAGTACCAATGTGGCCTCCACCACCTTGTTGTTCTAATATGAGTATTCTTTTTAGCTATGATATTCAATTTCTTTGTCTGAACAGGAGCGAGATATACATTCTGGGCTGATTGGGCCTCTTCTGGTCTGTCGAAAGGGGACCCTGAATAAAAGTCCCATAGACACGAGGGACTTCATGTTACTCTTTATGACGTTTGATGAGACCAAAAGCTGGTACTACGAGACAAACCGAGCAAATCTTGAGAAGACTGACAGAAAAGCTGTCTTGGACCCAGAATTCAACAACAATATCAAATTTCATGGTATAATTGTTGATCTTCTTCTCCATTAGTACAGTACTGTTGAAAAGTCAAAGACCACCCCAGACAAAATGGCCAGTAAGTACAAGTTACTAATTTTAGTGTCAGGATCTGGAATCATATATTTAAAAGAAGAGTACACAGAGGCCACAACTAAACAACCAAATATTTATTTTTTCAGTATTTAATTTGTTCTTTCTTTGTTTTTATTACAGCTTCCATTATTTTCAGGACATTTGCTTTCAGTTTTTCAAAGAAATCTGCAGGGATAATTTTTCCACATCTTCAAAGTTCAGTCTTAGAAGTTGGTTGCATTTTCTGCCTCTCACAATCCAAGTAATCCCAAACAAATTCAGTGATTTTGAGGTCTGGACTGTGGGGCAAACAGTCCATTGTTCTGAGAACACCAGCAGCTTTTTGCAAATTTTAGTCTTTTTTGTCTATTTCCTTTTTAAGTAACAGCTTGTTGACAGCTAGACATCCTTTCCGAAGGATGGACGGAAACACCTGTGGATTTTTTCAGATATGATTAGCAAGAGTGGAGCTTGATTTTCTCTTCTCTCTCAAAGATGAAAGCTTAGGTCGCCTTGCACGGTTGTTAAAAGGTCCCATTTTTGTCTATATCTTTCGAACTATAGTTTTGGAATTTTTTGTTTTTTCACTCATTGTTCTTTGACTTTCCCCTTCCTTAGGCAAGTGCATAATCTTATCTCTGATCACATCAGAAATCTCCTAAAAAGAAAAACTTTTATTTAATGTCTGTTTTGACTGGAAATGAAATAAATGTAGAGGGGTCTCAGACTTTTGCACAGTACTGTATGTGTGTATATATAAGTATATAAGTATGTATAAAAGTATGTTTGTATGTATAATACTTTTTATTTTTATAAGAATGATGCAATATTCATAAGCCATATTACATCTGTGCAATAGTCATTCAATTATTCATTATTCAGTTATTCAACCCTGCAAACAATTTCTATGACTGTGTCTGTATTGAGTAATTTACACCAACTGGGAGTCTTCTTGAAAACAATGGAAGTCATCTAGACAAGCTTACACACACATCAGTTAAAATTGACTGTACACTCATAGTTTAAGTCTAAACTAGTGACATAATAACTGCTCTCTTTTGTCCTCTGTATATTTTCTCAGCTATCAATGGAATTATATATAGTCTTAAAGGACTCCGCATGTACACTAATCAGCTGGTAAAGTGGCATCTTATAAACATGGGCTCTCCAAAAGACTTCCACAGTATTCACTTTCATGGCCAAACCTTCCTGAACAAACATACACGTGACCAGCGTCAGGGAGTCTATCCACTTTTACCAGGTTTGTTGGTTTTTATTTTTTTTTTTCGGTTAAAAATAAGTAGCTTCCTTCATTCTTGAAATGATCTAACTGTCCCTTTTGTGTTTTTCGTTTGTGCTATGCAGGAGGCTTTGCCACTCTGGAGATGTGGCCCTCAAAGCCAGGCTTGTGGCTGCTGGAGTCTGAGATTGGAATCTCTCACCAGATGGGGATGCAGACTCTGTTTTTAGTGTTGGACAATGGTATCAAATTCTTTTACCATGTTTGAACATAATATATTACCTATTACTCCTCAAGTCTTATTATTAAGTTGTTGATTTTAAGACTTATTTCCTATGAATTATGCAAGAAGGGGAGAGCAGGGCACAAACTAACACTGGGTAAAATGTAAAAAAAGATCTACTCGGACGACAAATTTACTTTTTTAATTTACCAAGTTACTTTTTTCATCACAATAGTTTTGTGATTACTGAATAATGTGTGCATGTCAAAATTCACTCTTGTATTATTTTAATCACCCACTTGGTGGCTGTAATATAGCACCATAATGACCTATAACTAACTCTGAAGGACGCTAAAGCACAACCTCCATATGGTGGGATTAGTTTTAACAACATCACAACTGTGCCACCCAAAGTAAATAATGAGAGAAGTCCATAAATCCCCACACAAGTTTTCTCGAAACCACCATAATTATCATGTAAATAAAATATATTCCAGTTTTATTGTGCTGATATTTGCTCTAATTAATGGATAAAACTTAATTTCCCACATTTGACGCAGCCGCTTTTCACTAATAATATTTACTCTGATATATACTGTCAGTGTCAGAACAAAACCTCTTGTTTCCAAACTGGCAACTTTACAGGAGAAGAAAAAAACATTCAAACTTGTAATAAAAGTTAATGTAAAGTAATTTTGGAACATTTTGTGACTGTTACAATTAACCTCACAGCCTGTAGCAATTAATCCTGCCTATGGGGTAAGTTTGTAACATTTGCATTCACTTTACATACAAACTTCTATTTCCATTTGTATCAGAGTGATGTAGTCTGCGTGTACGAAATGTATTATTCTTGCTTAGTAAATAAAACTGTTATTACTATTATAAAAGTCATTTGAGCAAGGAATGAAAGCCTGGAATGGGGAATAGATTGAGGAAATTGCATTTGAAATGAATCATTTCTTTCTTTTTTAAATTTGAAACCTTTGTTTCTTTGTTTGTTTTCATTTTGCAGTGTGTGAACACCCTCTTGGTCTTAATTCTGGGGCTGTGAAAAACAGCCAAATAACAGCATCCGACAGCAGAAGTATGACCCGCCTCCACAGTCTTTTATGATTCAGACAGCATGACAATTGCCAAATTTGACAATCTTATCCATCTTGTTTTGTGTTCAAGGCTACTGGCTGCCTAGTTTGGCCAGGCTGCACAATACAGGAAAATACAATGCATGGAGTACAACATCAAAAGATCCATGGATTCAGGTATCATCACACTATGACAGTCCGAAAGCTACTAGCCAATAAGCTAAGATGTGCTAATAAGAAGTTACTGTGTCTTGCTCTCCAGGTGGACTTCCAGAGGCCAGTGGTGATCAGTAAAGTGGCCACCCAGGGAGCCAAGCAGCTCTTCAGTTCTCACTTTGTGCTAAACTACACCATCTCCTACAGCACAGACCGCAGGAGGTGGATTTTCTACAAAGGTGACAGCAAAGCATCCAGAAAGGCAAGTAACTCAACACATACTAGGCTGCATTACAGTGCAGTGGTGCTTTATTTGTAAATGCTGATTTGCCTTTTCCAATTCCCCGAAGACTTTTGAAGGTAACAGGGAAGCCCATGAGGTGAAGGAGAATATCTTCTTCCCACCCATAATTGGACGCTTCGTGAGGCTTTACCCTTCCCATTCATACAATTATCCGACTGTCCGCATGGAGTTCTACGGCTGTGAGTTAGATGGTAGGTGGGCATATCGGACACCTTTGATGTTCTTGCATCATTTTTATGCGAAAAACAGAGGATGCATTTTACACTTCGCTGGGATGTGCCCTAATAAGTACAATTTGCACATGTACAGGGTGTTCCGTGCCACTGGGAATGCAGAGTGGACTTATCGGTGACCATCAGATCACAGCCAGCTCTGTTGCCACCAGCTGGTACTCAGGGTCTTGGAACCCTTGGTTTGCCCGTCTAGATAAACAAGGGGCCATCAATGCGTGGCAAGCCAAGGTAACTAGCCTAAAGATCATATTTTATACACTTAACCACAAACTGGGTTATTTATCACAGTCCTGTTTTCTCCCAAGTGTGTGTGTGCATGTAAGCTGTCCAGGGTGTTTCCTGCCTTCCGCCCATTGGCCGCTGGGATAGGCTCCAGATCCCCCCGCAACCTAGAAGGATAAGCGGCTTAGAAAATGTGTGTGTTTTTTCCCATTCACAGAGCAATGACATGCAGCCATGGCTCCAGATTGAACTGAAAGAGGTCAAGAAGATCACAGGAATTGTGACCCAGGGAGCAAAGTCACTTGGCACAGAGATGTTTGTAACAACGTTTGTGTTGGAGTACAGTGAGGATGGCAAGAAATGGACCAAGTACACAGATGAGGAGGACTATGAGCAGAAGGTATAGGCCTACACTCTTAAAAAAGATGGTTCTTCAAGGGTTCTTTAGTAAAGGGAATGGTTCTATTCAGAACCATGAGCATTTTGTATAGAACCACTTCATACTTTAATGGTTCTTTGCATGGTGACCTGGTTCTTCAGATTGATGGATATGGTTCTTCTATTGTTACAAGCTTAACATCAGAACAATAGAAGATCCTTTTTGGTGCTGTATAGAACCATTTTCAAAAAGGTTCTATATAGAACCATATACAACCACTTCTGCAACAATCTGAAGAACCATTTTACCATGCAAAGAACCATTTAAACATGCAAATGTTTCTTTGAGTGTTCATGGTCTATATAGAACTACTGTCTTCACTAACAAACACTTGAAGAACCATGTTTTTAAGAGTGTGCCTTATTGAACCTGAATAAATTCAGTTTTTTGATGCAGTGTTCGGTCGGTGTTTTAACCTTTTCTCCTCCTTCTTCTTCTTCTTTGCAGACATTCACGGGAAACTCAGATAACAACGAGCATATGAAAAATTACATCTACCCTCCAATATTCTCCAAATTTATCAGGATTATTCCTAAGCTATGGCAGAACTCTGTCACCATGAGGGTTGAGCTGCTTGGGTGTGATTTTGAATGATGGACAGTGTCATTTTGTTGAGTGCTGTTGTTGAAGCAGGAGAGGACGAAGAACTACAGTTTTGGACATTTATTTTCTATATTTGTATTATTATTGTATTATTTGATTCTAATAATTCTGTATTAAAATGATCTACGTGAGGGATGGCTCGGTTTTTGTTCTCCATGTAGATTACTGTAAATACAGCGTGTTGGCTCCACCTAGTGGCCGGAGAGGGGCATTACTCATCAGGCTCCAGGCCCCTCCCCCTTCTATTGGATTGGCCTTCAATTACACATGATCCTTCAGCCAAATACTGCGGGAACTTTTGATCTCTCCTGGTGGTCTATTGTGCTGAAAGAATGTATTTAAATAATCATCAATATTGCCTTTTTTAGCAATAACCAGATGAGATCAACATTATAATTTATTTGATCAAACATTACAACTAAAATGCTCGGCTTAAATGTGTAGAGCTTGGAGTTTAGGGTTTAGAGGGAAAAGCTGTATTGAATAATATAGTATTTTTTGCCGGCTGATAAGCAAGAAATATAAAGGAATCCGTTCTGTAAAACATGAGCTCAGCTGCACACAGAGCGGACCACCCACAGGTGCTGGAGAGTCTGTCTGAGTGAGTGCTGGTGTGTGGAGGAGAGCAGAGGGGAGTTTGGAAAAATGGCAATTTCGTCGCCATTGTAAACCAAGGACTGCCCTCTTTATCCCCACCGCCGACCACAAAGAGGGACTCCGCTCCGCCGCGGCGAATGGAAATAACTGGAAAAACCGCACACTGGTTGTTTCAACACAACGCCAAAAAGTTTCTGCCTTTGGAAAATGCTAACATGGGACGGCGAAGATAGTTTGAAGCATCTCGCTGGAGGAGGTAAGATTACAAGAGACCACCGAAGAGGAGAAAGTTTCACTTCTTCTTCTCTAATACAAAGCGGCTAACTAAGCTAGCCCGCTGCTCCAGTCTGCTCCTAACTCCGCTTTATCTCTTTGTCAGTGAGGAGTGGAAGTGGATTTAAGGGAATATGGGGGTGTTTGTTTGGTTCAGAATGCCGTTGGCGTTATTTTAAAACTTCATGTTTTTATACGAAAATAAAAACCGAAAAGCGCGCTGCTAGAAAGCTAACGTTAACTCGGCTAACTACGCTACACTTACTGAGCTAACTATGCTACTCAGCCTGCTTTAGGCTCGGTATCCGTAACGTTTGTGAATATTTTGCATCAGTTTGACTCAATCTGTAATAAGAAGCATTGAGATAAATTGTCGCAGTTTGCCCATTTTTACCCAAGACCTTTTAAAAGTGTCAGTGTCGTTGGTAGTTAGAATCACAGCCACCAACTCTTAAACCTTCTGTTAGACCGGTAACTAACTTAGCTAGCAGTTAACCGTGTATCCGTCCTGTCCTGTCAGTTATGAGGTTATGAGCTAAAATAGACATAGAGATGAGCGATATGGCAAAACATGTAATAGCACCGTAGTTCATGATTTTTTTTTTTTTCACGATACACGATTTATCACAATATTTATTTTTTCTGGCATCTGATAAGTTGGAACAGAGTTGGAACCTTTAACAACATTGTAAATCCAGTGATTTGTATTTAGCATTTCACACACTGTCCTGCTGTAAATCCAGTGAAACTGCGCTAATTTTGCTCTTCTTGTAATCAAACATGCAGTTGTAAAGTATTTCTCAGGTACTGATGATATCCACGACATGCTCCCAGAAGCATATTGTGACATTGTGTAATTAATCCTAATAACAATAAATATTGTCATATTTTCCAGCCTCATACAGAAACACATGAAGACTGACTTGCCTGATACGTCTGGTTACAAATTACCCCTCATTAAAGCGTAACTCCACTGATTTTTCAAATGTTCTGCATAATTAAATCGTTAAGATGTAAATAAAGTCATTCACAGTGGTATGGTGTGAAATGCTCTGTTCTAGAGAAACTTTTAGAGTCAGAATTGTTCACAGTGGTGGTGATAGGAACCAGACGTCTGAATTTAATGCCTCTAAAAGCTTCCTCACAGATATTTATTACATCAAATGGTTACAAATGAGATATTGTTTTGCGATAGTTTTGTGATACGATTTTGACAAATTTCTACATATTTTTAATCCATTCATGGTGGAGAGGTAAATGCAGAGTGTCATAAGGCAAAGCAGTACCCAAAGAAAACTTTTTTGAGACTTATTCCTATTTTACCTTGTCATCAACATGTCATAAAATTCAGAAGACACAGGTTCACTGGTCATTTTGGATAGCAAAGAAAATGGTCATATTTGCATTGTAGATATTGTGACCACTGCTTTCTGTCACCATTTCAAAAATAGTTGGCAAGTTTGTCTCCAATGCATCATTTCACCTCAAAACACTCTGAGTAAACTGGTTTCCATGTTAACGATTTAATTATGCAGAAGTTCTGAAAAATCCGTGGGCTTCCCCTTTAAGCTTCCTATTAGCAGATCTTAGTGAAATAACAAATGCTGCATTGTATGACCAGAAGTGTAATCCTCAGGGATTTTTGATGGAGGGCCTCAGATGGTCTCTCAGTGCTGCACTGTGCACACACCACTGTGTGAACTCATTACCTGCTTTAATTTCTCAGGATTTTCTCTCACATTCACACTGAATACAGAGGGCTGTTAATGTGTGGGTGCTCGGTGTTGCTTCATTAAGTCTTTTCCTTCCAGGTGCATACTAGCTTCCCACTATGAACAGCAGCAGGAATGGGACAGCAGTGGGGAATGCCACTGGCGTTCTGGGTGCCGATGGGACGGTGGTGCTGGAGTCAGCCTCCATCATCGTTATTGCTTTGCTCATCTGCTTGGGGAACCTGCTCATCGTGGTGACGCTCTATAAGAAGCCATACCTGCTGACACCCAGCAACAAGTTCGTCTTCAGCCTGACGTTTTCCAACCTGCTGCTCTCTGTGCTGACGCTTCCCTTTGTAGCTGCCAGTTCAGTGCGGAGAGAATGGATCTTTGGTGTAGTGTGGTGCAACTTCACAGCCTTGCTTTATCTGCTGGTCAGTTCAGCTAGCATGCTCACACTAGGAGCCATTGCCATTGACAGGTGAGTTTTTGGCACATTTAGTTCATGCCGTGTGTTTTAAATTAAATTTAAGAATGTTATATCTTGGGGGTTTCTTGAGCATAATTAACCAAAGGGTGCTCAGTCCTGGTCCTGGAGATCTACCACCCTGCAGAGTTTAGCTCCAACACTAATCTTGATCCAGATAATAAAGGCCTTCAGGGACGTCTGAGCATTATAGTCAGATGTCCTGGATCTGAACTCTCCAGGGTGCTGGATCTCCAGAACCTGTGGTTTAAGCAGAGTCCTGGGCTAAATTGCAGTGCCACTGGTGTATCACCATTGGAAGTTCTTCTTTAGTCTAGACCTAATATGGGTCTGGGAAACAAGCCCAATCATTTTTATTAACGTAATAAATGTTGTGGTGGTGTAAAGTAAATTAACATTTTGAGAAACAACAGT
Organism: Colossoma macropomum; assembly: GCF_904425465.1. Taxonomy (NCBI): domain Eukaryota; kingdom Metazoa; phylum Chordata; class Actinopteri; order Characiformes; family Serrasalmidae; genus Colossoma; species Colossoma macropomum. Next base: position 17,655,607 of record NW_023494784.1, on the reverse strand, counting down.
CACGCTTAGATAAATATGCAGTTGTGGTGTTTGTGGGTTGTGTGGGTTAATGTGGTAGACCAAATGTCACAAGGCTCGTGTGAAGTCATCCTTGTTCAAGTGCTCTGTGCCGTCTATTTAGCATTCTTTAATGGCTACACTAGATTCAAAGGTTTCTCTGTGTTTGTGAATAAGATACACAGAGAGAATCAGGCCTATTCAGCTAGAGTCGTTACTCAAAGCTAAGAGGGCACTTTTGATTTATAAAGAGGGTATATTGAGTAAAGATGTTGTGTGGATATTATTTTGGCCAGCTGGAATATATTACAGAAAGGGTTCCTTGTCATTTCATTGACTCATTCCTCTTGTGAGGAGCATGTGGTAACTGTTTTAATGCTGCTGTCCATTCATGATTGTAGGTATTATGCTGTGCTGTATCCTATGATCTACCCCATGAAGATCACAGGAAACCGGGCCATGGTGGCCATTGCTTATGTCTGGATTCACTCCTTAGTGGGCTGCCTGCCGCCTCTCTTCGGGTGGTCCACATTCGAATTTGATCGCTTCAAATGGACCTGCACGGCGGCCTGGCACAGGGAGGTCAGCTATACTGCCTTCTGGATCACATGGTGCTGCTTGCTTCCCTTGGTAGCCATGCTAGTATGCTATGGAGTTATTTTCCGTGTGGCTCGTATTAAAGCTCGTAAGGTGTACTGTGGGGCCGTGGTGGTTCCTCAAGAGGAGTCCGGCTCGCACAAGAACGGTCGAAAGAACTCAAATACCTCCACCTCGTCCAGCGGCAGCCGCAAGAGCCTTATATACTCGGGCAGCCAGTGCAAGGCCTTAGTAACCATCCTGGTGGTCATAGGGACATTCCTGGCCACCTGGGGGCCCTATATGGTGGTCATCGGAACTGAGGCATATTGGGGAAAAGACAGTGTTTCTCCACAGCTGGAGACCCTAGTGTCCTGGCTATCATTCACTAGTGCAGCTTGTCACCCGCTCATCTATGGCCTGTGGAACAAGACTGTACGCAAGGAGCTCCTGGGCATGTGCTTTGGGGGGCGCTACTACAGAGAGTCATTCGTTACACGCCACCGGACGTCCAGACTCTTCAGCATCTCCAATCGAATCACAGGTGAGTGGAAAATGACTGACTTACTTGGTTCCATTGCAGTAAGGTCGTCACCTCAGTGCTGTAAAATTCCTGGATGCTCAAATTAAGATATATAAAAAAGTTAAGACAGTGCTTAGATTCCTGGGCATTTTGTGTCCAGGAATGGAATGAACTTTTCCTGGACAGGTGACCAAAAACCTGGACAGTGCAGCAAAATCATAGGTTTAGAAAAGATGTTGAAAGTATGTTTTAGCATTTAACAAGCATGTGTTGCATTCTTTTTTCATTGCCTTTTAATGCTGTAAACCATGAGGGCTGGACAGTATGAACAGAATGCTAGTATTGCAGTTATATTACTACACACTGCAATTATGATGTAACTATTGCATTATATTGTAATTCTGTGATTTTTGTAAATTGGCAGCCTTTTAACATATCAGTATTGCAAAAGCCAACATTGCAATACTAAATACAGGGCCCACATAATGGACATTTTTTCATTTTCCTTTAACCAAAGAGCTTGACACATGTAAATGTTTTTAAAGTTTCATAAGGTACCATTCACTCCCCAGTCCATATGTGGAAATAAAGCTGTAAAAACATCCTGTTTCAGTTTATTGGTTTTGTGATGTTAAGAAAACCAGCACATTTACATAAACCCACCTATTCAGCCTACAGCAGTTTAGCCCCCTGACTCATATTGAAGTTATAAGGAGTGTTTTAGTTCAGACTGCTGTTTGAATGAAGCACAATACAGGTCTTCTGATCAGAAAAGAGGTCCCTCTTCATATTAACACGGCCTATTTAATTGTAAGGGATAAAGAGAGGGCGCAAAGCGGTCATATATGGGAATAAATTATGACTGGTACATAAACATTGTAAGTGGATGTAAGTTTTGGCCTCAGCCATACTCTCAATATACAAAACTACAGTGTGCTGTTTTCTGTCTCAAACGTTCATAATTGATTTTCTCATGCAGACCTAGGAATGTCTCCTCACCTGACGGCCATGCTGGTGGGCGGAGGGCAGCTTTTGGGGCCCAGCAGCAGTACGGGTGACACTGGTTTCAGCTATACTCAGGATTCTGGTATGTCTACAACTCAGGAAGCTCAGTCAGCCATGCACGTGACCACTCCCAACACCGATTACAGTCAAAGAGCTTTTATCCATTGCTGGCAAACCTACAGAGCCGAGAAATGTTTCCTGTAAACCATTAGAAGTGACTGGGCGCAGAACTCAGACGCAAACTCACAGAAGAGTCAAGTTTTGGGCAACACCACAGAGCAGTCAGCTGTGATTAATGCTGATTTTGTAGACTGTACTTTGTATGCGACATTCGCATGTCTGGCATTTTAACGCTTTATGCAGGTTATGGTTATGTTAAGACCTGTGTTAAGGTATTTGACTGATTCTCAGTGTTTTCACCCTCCAGCTACAGACGTCATGCTACTAGATAACTACTCCTCAGAAATCTCCCACTCTACACACTATAGTGGCATTAAGAGAAGAAGCTCCGTCACATTTGAGGACCAAGTGGAGCAACCTCACAAAGGTATTGCATTTGATGGGTTTTGTGACCAGATAAGCTCATCGTTAAAGGGAAACATCACCAATGTTTACAAATAAAGTGTAACTTTACAGTGAAGTATTGATGTGAAATGCTCTGTTCTAGAGAAACTTACCGAGTCCGAATTGTTCACTATGGTGGTGATAGGAACCAGACTTCAGAAGTTTTTAATGCCTCTAAAAGCTCCCGCACAAAGTTACTAAATAGAATAGTTATGACTACATTGCCTGATGCCTGTGACATTGTTTTAGGGTAGTTTTGAGAAAAGGTTTTGGTCTAAAACAATTTTTTAAATCCATTCATAGTGAAGAGGTGCATACAGCATGTTGAAAGAAAAAATAGTACCTCAATGCCTTAAAAAACAAAAAAACAGATTTATCCTTATTTTTCACCTTTGTCAGTATAGGTTAACTGGTTGTTTTGGATCTATAGATATATTTAAATGTGGACATTGCGACCCGTTTCCTGTTACTTCCTTTGAAAAGAAATCAGAGTCTGAGTTTTCCACCAGTGCACCATTTCACATCAAAACACTCAATGACTTATGCCAAAATTGTGAAAAAAATTTTGGAATTCCCCTTTAATGTCAAATATCAAATCAGGTTACTTCATAATAGTTTTTACTGAAGCAGTTAGTCTTCCCATCATGTTGGAACATGTGGTTTTGACCTTTGTGGCTAGCCATGTCTTACCTAAAATTACATTTTTATTCAGGTGACTGCCCAACAGTCCAAGTCACTGCAGACATACATAAGTCTCTGGACAGCTTTGCGTCATGTCTGGCCAAGTCTATAGAGAACGATGCCAAGATGCAGCTTTTCGGGGAGAGCACGCCAGTCTCCAGCAGTCTACTGATTGTACGCCACACTCAGCGAGGGCCTCGCTACCTGAATGGACAGAGACTCAGGATGGAGAGCATCGATGAAGGAATTGTTAAAGATAACGAACAAGAAGATGAAGAAAACGTCCATGATGGCTCTGTATAGTTTCTTTATCTACTGCACTTTAGAGTACAGTATATAACCTGCCCACTGTGCACATTGCTGCCTTATATGGTACAGAACATACCTACCCTACACCACCACAGGTGTGTGGTGCCATGTTTGTCATTGATAAACATGGCAACACTGAGTGGCGTTTGTTTAAATCACAGCCTTGGATAAGGTACACTGTGAGAGTTAATAGCCCAGGTCTGGTGTGGAAAGGCTCCCTTTTTGGTGAAGTGTATTGTAATGGAGTAGCAAAGTGAGGGAGACATGCTAGTGTACTGCTTTCCCTCAGCAAAGCTATACTTTTGTACAGTCAAATGATATTGCAAAAGAACATAACTTTGGAATTTGTTTGGTACTGGATCCGTTACCTATGACCACTGTATTTAGTAATGACACTATGTAGATTTAATATTCCTCATGTATGTTAGGGTACATATTATGCTAGATGACTATACTATACAGACCCTGCCTTAATGCTAGCTGTGTTCTTTAAATGATTAATCTTGTATTCCTGTTTACATGTGAAGACAGTTTGGTCTTTTAGTAGGCTGGGCAGTATAAAACAAAAATCGCAGTACTCAGACATTTTCATGATATACAATGTTTCACATTCTTTAGTGTTTTCAAGGTTTATGAACAAGTGAAATTGGACAAAATGCAGCAGCAAAACAGTAGTGCCACATTTTAAAAATAATTTTGTAATACACTTTAAACTTTATGGATACATGCATTTGTTTAATGTTCTAAATGTACTGATACGATACAACATACTCAGAGAAGTGTATTTGTAACATTTTATCATGAAAGTGATATATTGCTCACCCATATTTTACAGTGTAGGGGCTACAATACTACGTTTGAGATTATTCACAATGTAAAGAACAGACCATGAGGTGCATTATAAGCAGTATTTTGACAAGATATTCAACCCCTATTCTTTTGGGATAGGCTTATTCCAGCTATAGGTCATGAGGGGTCATATGATGCCTTAAAAGCTTTAGAGTCCATCCACTCTGAATGCCACTAGTATTGGTACTGAATTGCAGCAGAAGCAGTGTTACAATTGTCTTTTATGTACAACTGCACTTGAAAATGGTATGTAGCATCTGACATTTGGTGCTTCTCAGATTAAGGAAAAAGTGCACAGCCTTGGTATGTTTTAACTGCATATTTAACAAAGAACAGTGTGCATTCTCAATTAATTCCTGTGGAATGTTTTGGAAAATGCATTGTGTGTGAAGTGTTTTTATACCAAAATCAATATTCAGGGTTCTGTACATGGTCTTGAAAACAAAGCAATGCCATAAAGAGACTGGATTTGAGGATTTCTTGTAATGGTTTATTGCGATCCAAAAGAAAGTTCGGATTATCCATTTCAAATGTTAAAGTAATTAAATCCTTTTAAAAGTTTCTTTTCAAAATGCGTTCAGTGTCCATATTTCACAGCACATTCAATACCATAAATATTCATATTCTCCTTTATACTCTTGTGTACAGCTAGAGTTCTCACGAGTGGTGGAGGAAGAGATGGCTAACATTCCTGAATGGTGTGAAATGACTGGTGTAAAGCACCACAGGGGGATGGAGGCTGAGGCAGAGCCATTCTGTCTGCTCCCCTATAATCAGTAGCCACTTAGCAGAGCACTCTGGTCAGCAGCTGCCAAAACAAATACCATCTGTCCTGTTAGCAGAGAAACACTCAAAACAATGCTCTGCCAGCCATCAGTGAGCAGAACCATTTTGCCCAATAGCTGTGGGCTGAACTGACTGATCAAAGGCCGACGGTATGAACCTACATACCTGCCTACTCACATTTCTTTTACACATGCAGTGCACTTTAATACAACCTTGTCTGGATCCTTCAACAGTACAAACTCTCAGATTTGAAGCCTTACTTATAGTCTGTAGACATGGCAGTTGGTATTTGATTCCAAACAAACAGGTTGCTCCTGGAAGAACGAATGAAGAATCATTGGGATTGAAAAAGACAGACTATCTTTACACAACCCACATACTGAGTACAGAGAAAACTGAAAACGGAAATCATTTTCAGCAATAGAAACTTAAAGCATGATTTCATGTCTGACATGCATAACTCCAGGTATACAAACATCTGAATTCTTTTAGTGATACGATGCTACAAAAAAAAAAACAAAAAAAAAAATCACACAACACTGATCAACACTCAACCATTTGCGCAACAGAAATATTGCACTTAAATATTCTCTTAAGCACCCATCATCTACATTCCTTTTCCAATTTTTTTTATTTTATTTTACTTAATATATATTTATATATATCGCCCTTGTCAGCATTCATGTCTTTTTCCGCACAGACTGCATTTACTCCCATTTGGAGTAATCAGTAGGAAAGTCATTTTTTTTTAAAAAAGAATACTAAAAATGGATCTAACAAGGGAATATTCTACATTATAACCTGTACAAATCTCAAATATTCATCTGTTTCAATGCAAAAGAAACAGTTTATTGAAGAAAGAGAAAGAAGGAAATCGCAGCAGGGTCACTGTTCGTCCTCATTCTCCTGCCCGGAGCCCTCAGAGCGGTCTGGAAGGAGGAGAGAAGACAGACAGCAGTCGGTCAGAGGCCAATGTCATTTGGATGTTGGACACACATGCCTGCTTATGTTTAAAAACCCTAAGTTTGTAGCTGATTCTGTGGCGTCAGAAGTATCTGGAGATATTCTATACATGATTCTAATATCAAATATCAAGTACTTAAAGCAACAGTGTCAATGGGCTTTCCAGCCTAAAACTTGCATTTAATATGTTGTTTGTTGTGTAATATTCTGTAGTGCAGTGTTGCATCCGTCAGCTTCATCAGTTTGACAGAATTCACCATTTTGTATCGTTTTCATGTTTTTGTCCATCAGTGTTCTTTCACTACAATACCCAGAATGCACAACCCTTGCATTGTTCACAAATCCTGACTGCTAGCCTCTGATGTGATACAGTACTAAACTCAATTGGTCATCAAACATTTTTGCCTGTTAAAGGAATAATTCAGCCAGCTATCAACAAGAACTCAAACAGCTCCAAGTATCCACCCCAAAGCACCTGTATAAAATTAACTTCCACCCTCAGGATACATCATCAGCTTTAAAGAGTACTGCAGCACCACCAACAGTGGTGACTAACATTTTTGAAATGGGCTGGAGAGTCCTTTTAACATGGATAGCTACAAAGCAGTTTACACAGATAGGTAAACAGGTAGACAGATACACAGATCAATCAACAGAGACATCGACAGATAAAATCTAAATTTACACAATTTTCCTTTTACCCAAAATATAGGCAATCAGCCAGGTTTTGCTTCTTTTGCTCTGGAGCTTAGTTTCCAACACTAGTCGTCCGTTACTGGTCAGCTACATTAGCATCACAGATGCAGTGTAAAACAAAAGAATTCTGAGTTGACCTATTTCTGGCAAAGGGGAATTTGTTTTTGACAGATTTTCTCTTTAAACCATGCGTAGTTATGAACTGATCCCATTTACAAATTGCCCATTTATCAACTGCAAACAGGATTTTTTTTTGGCTAGGTATAACAAATCAATCCATCTTTATTTTCACTCGGAAACACATTGAGACAGTGAGGGTGACCCTCATTTTCAATGCAACCAGTGGTCTGTTATTAAAAGGGTTTTGTTCCAATATGCCTAGCACACCATACATACAACAAAGCGGAAACATCCAACGAATATCAATGCCATATTAATATGATCTTTATTGGAGAAATAAAAATGTTTTCATTATACATCAACTTTTATTCTTTGTATTAACTCTGTTATATCCAAAACATTTACAAAAGGATATACATCATATTGAAACTCTTCATATAATAATCACCTTTCTGTCTCAGTCCTACACGGCAGTTTGTTGCCTTCTCTGCTCTAACACAGCTGACTCAACTGCTGAAGGACCTCATAATTGGTGTGTTAGAGCTGGAGTGCCACCCACCAGAGCTGGGAGTGAGAACTGACACACAGTCGATACAGCAGGTGGAGTGGCTCAAACAGTGTAGCTAAGACGTGTAGTGAGGGATTTACCTGTTCGTATGTGATTGAGTGAAGCCAGCATTCGGAGCATGAAGGAGGCAGGTACAGTAATGGTGTTTCTTGTCTCTTCCAGCATCAGTTCATTACGCGCGATCACCTACAAAAGATAAACACTTCAAAATCACCCCACTTACAAGTCATCCCCTTCATATATCAATAGTTTTAATAATTTGAGCACTACCATTGCTACATGATAAAGCACTGTGTTGTTGGCCAAAATGACCACTGATGGCCTGGACTGAAATGCTACAGCACGGATGTACAGTACTGTGAAAAATCAGAGACCACCCTTCATTTATTTAAGTTCCAGTCAAAACGGCCACTAAGTACAAGATATTCATTTTTCATTGTCAAGAAAAAAAAACATATTTAACAGACATTTTCACAGAACCCTCAACAATCAAATACACACACTTCCACACTTTCAAAATTCAGTCATGCTGTTTGCATTTTCTGCCTCCCCGATTTAAGTAACCCCTAACACATTCAGTGATGGTGGTGGTCTGGACTCTGTGGTGGCCAGAATATTGTTCTTTTGTATATTTTCTTTTCTCAAAAGGGCTTCTTGAGAGCTACATATCCCTTCAGACTCATAGTGTTGAGTTGTCTTCTCACAGCGGAAGGATGCACAGAAACATCTGTGGATTTTTTTCAGATCTGAAGCAAATGTAGAGCTCGATTTTCTCCTATCTCTCAAAGACGAAGGCTGCTGATAGTTTTGGTGGTCTACCACTTCTTGCACAGATATTAGTGGCCCTTTTTCTCTATTTCACTGAATAATTTTTTGAAACCCAGTTTTGGAAGCTCCTGTTTTTTACTTATTTTCCAGTGAGTTTGCCCTTTCTTCTGTGAGTGGAATGTCTCATATTGGATCTCCTATGCAGGCTCAGTGTACAGTATATAAAACTATTATGCAGCTTTATGCCCAACGCATGTTGACGCAGAGATGCCTCTATGCAACGTGACACTGATTAGCAGCAACCTGGAAAGAAATCTACCACTGCAGAATGTCTGTTCTGACAGAGACGTCTTGTGTGAGAGGGAGAGGTTCTCAGCTGCCTGGAAATATAACTGTAGTCAGCTGTTCCATGAGCTGGAGAGGCATGCAGCTGCTTCTGCGTGTCTAAGGCACAGAGCCAGGCAAGCTCCGCCCAACACTTATCCAACTGACACAGTCAAGCCAACTCTGACTGAACTTGCTCACCCAAACAACATGTCCTGTCCCTGCAGTGATGTATCAACCCCTGCTGCCCTCTAGTGGTTCTACAACATCTCCTTTTTTTTTTATTACATCATTTGAACACAGCGGCTGTACTTTACCTTGTGTTAAAAAAGAAATGCTTCAGCATCACTTGGAATAAAATCCCTTTACATTAACTTACATTAAAAGTTAAGAACATATTCCTAGAATATTTTCCTTTTTCGTTTAAAGTTAAATTTAGAAAATGGATGCTTTTGGAATGAAAATATGTAATTGAACAATAACGGCCCACACCCTGACGAAGCCAACTCTGACCCAGCTCACCAAATCAAGACCAAGCAGTAATGTGTCAAACTGGATTCCGGTTCTGGATTGGGATTAGTAACAGAACCACACTGTACAGTGGAAAAGCACTTTAAGTCAGCGGTCTAAACCTTCCTGCAGGCCTGAAAAAAGATCTTCAGGAGCAGGTTTGGTGACTACTGATCTATATCAACAGAGCAGCATGAACACAGCTTTCTTGTCATGAGGAATTAAAGGCATTAAAAACAATTAACTGAGCAGTTTTCCTTTACCTCATCAGCAAGGTCTCTGTTAAACGATGGCGATTGCTCCAGTGGTGACCAGAGTTTGATGTCATAGTCAATCCCGGATGAAGCCAGAACTGGTACATACAGACACAGTGAAGAAAAGGCAGGTTATATGTACACCATTTTAAAAATGATTTTCTCCTATACAAACCATCCAGGCTCTGTGGTACTTACTGGGGTCGTAGGGGTGAGGCTGTAGGCAGTTGACCACATGATTGTCAGCCTCCAGCAGCATTAAGTGCTCTCCTGTATGCCTGTCCCAGATGAAGATATGACCGCAGTCTGAGCCGCTCATCACAAAGTTAGTCCCCCAGAAACAAGACTCCTTTATCTACACTCACAGAGAAGATACAATGTTAGTTACAGTATTAAAGTTTTATCTGTTAAACAGATAAAATATGTGCAATCTGGAAATACAAATCACCAATAAAGATCCGTCTTATATTAAAATACACTGTATGGCCAAAAGTACGTGGACAACTGACCATCACATGTGTATGAGTTTGTTGGACGTCACATTCCAGAACCATGGGCACTAATATGGAGCTGCCCCTCCCCTTTTGTGGCTACAACAGCCCCCAGACCTTCAGGAAGATTTTGGAGTGCATCTGTGAGAGTTTGGGCCCACTCAGTCAAAGCAGCATTTATGAGGTCAGGCACTGATGTTGGACAAGAAGGCCTGATAATCAACGTTTAAATTCCTCCCAAAGGTGCTTAGTGGAGTTGAGGTCCTTGCTGGAACAGGAAAGGGCTTTCCCGAAACTGCGGCCACGAAGTTGGAAGCATAGAATTGTCTAAAATTTCTCATTATGCTATAGCATTACCATTAGCTTTCACTGGAATAAGGGGCTGAGCCCAAACCCTGAAAAACAAACCGAGGCTGTTACTGTTCCTTCACCAAACTTTACTGGTAGCACTATGCATTCCGGTAGGTAGTGTTTTCCTTGCATCCACCAAGTCCAGATTCATCCATCAAACTGCCAGACAGTGAAGCGTGATTCATTTCTCCGGAGAACTCATCTGACTTAACTGATCTTAGGCCTGTGGACAGCTTGAATACAGGCATGGAAACCCATTTCATGAAACTCTTGACGCACAGATCTTGGGCTGATTCCAGAGCCACTTTGGAACTCTGTAGTGAGTGATGCAACAGAGGATTTTCACGCACTACGTGGCTTCGTGGCTGAGCTAATGTCACTCCTAGACAATTCCATTTCAAGATAACAGCACTAAGAGCTGACTGGGGCAAATCTAGCAAGGTGGATATTTCTGACTTGCAGCAAAGGTAGCATCCTATGACAGTGTCATGTTTCAAGTTATTGATCTCTGAAGTATGACCCATTCTACTGCCAATGTTTGTCTATGGAGATGTGCTAGGTTTTATATAACTGTTAGCAACAAATGTGGCAGAAACACCTGAGCTCAATCATTAGGAGGGATGTCTACATAGTTTTGGCCATACAGAGTATGATATACAGCAGCTTGTGCTCACCATAGTCCTGGAGTTGCGGTGGCCTTTGTACATCATTTTAACTGAAGGTCTTCTGATGTTCTGTGTCTCGCTCTCCTCCATCTCGCGCCTTTCTCTCCTCCTACGAAACAGCTCCTGGATACGAGCTGCTGCTGAGCGCCTGGAAACAGACCCATTAAACTCGAAAATCTGGACAGGTGGACTTTTGAAACCAACAGAGCTACAATAAAAAAATCTCATTTAAATCATTCCAACAAATGCAGTTGATTCAATTTTATGACTGCATAAAATTATTTGATTATAAAAATACAACCCCTGGACCTTTCATTTTAAGCATCCAGCTGTATGTGATGGCTGTTTGCACTCTGTCAACTGGCCTTTAAATCAGCAGCCAATGCAAAACTCCTGGTAAGTTCACTCTTGAATCAGTTCTGTTGTTTTAACATTAAACTAGAAAAATCATTGGGTTGGTGTTTAATTGAATACTGTTTATGCCCAAGCTGAATGAGTAATGCTTAACACTTGATAGTTAAGCATTACTTTGCCAAATACAATCTATGCATCAGTTCTTGGAAAATCTGATTAAACAATAAGAGATGCATTTAAAAACACACGCACACCGCCAGGTTAGTCACTGATTGAAGGGTCATTAAAACCTACCCACACATTTTTTTTACACACTCAGGCAAAAAAGGTCACCATTTGTCACTGTTAAAATAAAAACACTGAGCATTCCAGACATTTGTAATTCATTTCGGTTATACACACATTTTCAAATTTAATGTATGCTAAATCAACAACCTTTCAACCCCTTGCAGTTAGATGATTTTAGTAGTGCACACACAGCCTTTACTATACCTGATCATCCTTTCACCTACTGAAGAGCCTCTGAAATTAAATCTAACAAGCAGAACGTAATTTCACAATCTTGATTTTTGTAAAAGATCAACTCTTACTCACACCTAGGGATGTACTGATATAAAATTTCTGGGCCGATGACCGATAATTAACATTATACTAGGTAAGATTTGATTCTCTGGTATAAATGTCCCATTGCACACAATGTGCAGAAGAACATTTTGTAACGTTGCCTGTGCTTAGGACAATTCCAATATTGAACTGATGGTAATTAATATTTTTATTTATAAATGAATAATATATCAGCTGTCAATACATTGTACATCCCTACTCATATTGCAAATAAAGAGAAGGCTGGGCTTTATTATAATTCTGTTTCCACAAAACACAAACAAGATCTGTGAGGATTGCTCCTCACTCAGTACTGAACCACATTCACTTAACTAAAGAAAGCCCATACCTCTGTCCCTGAGCTCCTCTGTACCTGGCTGAAGGGATGAGGATTGGGTCGTCATCACTGTCATCTGAGTCTTGGTGACTGCGGGAGGTTTGAGTGGACCCCTGAGTGGCCTCGCAAGCTGCTTCTGTCCTCCTGCACCCTTCTGTGGACTCCTCTAAGCCCGCTGACGGTGGATCCTGGGGGCCAGCTGGGCTTTCTGTGGCCCCTGGAGACAAGCCCTCAGTCACTGGACCCTTCAGGGGTGTACTGCTCTCAGAGCTGCCCGAGGCTTTCTCAGTGCCGCTGTCCGCACTCTCGTTCTCCTCTGGGACTGTTGCAGGCCAGCTGTCTGCCACCAGTCCTGCTGATACTGTGGGGGGAAGAGAGGAGGCAGGTAAGCTTAATGGTTTTAAATGGAGTAAGAGCATGCCTGACCAAGAACTAAACCACAGTAAAAGGGTAGGGTCAAGGGATCAGGTCAGTGCAGCGAAACAGGTGAATAGCTCACTTCAGTTCATCTCACTTGTGTAGACTGTTGAACATCCTTTATATTCCCTGTTTTTTGCAGGTAAAAGTACATGTACTAACATAGCACTGTAAACTTTAAATGAGAAACACAATGTTTGTTTAGCAAACAATATAGAAGTACAATGGCACTATGTAATGACTGCCCAATGTCAGTTTCTATAAAACCAGTGAACTAATGGTTGTGCAAGCTTCAGAAAGTGTAATGGCTAAACAGATAGCATTTGTGTGCTAAGACTGCTATTTGTGTATTTCCCAGAATAACGCATTGCGAAAAATGAAGAGCTACATTTGTCAAGGACTAATGGAAATTACATATATATGTGCACAGTTTAGTCATATCGCCTCACCCTGCTCTTGCTTTTCTCCTGCAGGCTCTTGGATCTCTCCAGCTTCAGTGGGTTTCTGCCCGCCACCAGTCCCTCTGGAGCCAGACCCTGGACTACTCCTGCACAGTCAGACCAAAAGAGTTAGCCGTCCATTCATGTGGATACATTTAATTACACTAATTAGCTCAATATTCTGGCACAACACAGCTGCCAGTCACTGCTCTGGGCTTACTACAGCATATGATTCCAATTAAATGTCTGGACACCCCTACTCATAGAAGCGTTTTTCTTTCTTTTTCTGTTTTCCACATCTTAGTGAAAGTACACAAATGGAATTACTACGATCTGAAATACTGGTCTTCTACCCAATAGGGATATTTGACATAACAGACACTACCTCACAACACAGCTGATTGGCCCAAAAGTATTTACAAGTATATTTCATCGTCACATTATCTTTTAACATGGTACACACAATAATTACCATAACAATGATCGATAATGACATATTTGACTCTAAATTTCACTTTTAAATGAAAACTACTAGTTTTTCTCTCAGTGAACCCAGTGTGCTCTGATTGGTCAGCTCTTCCACTCCTTTCTGATTAGTCAACTGCCAGAGCGGTCCTGCCCCAACCCGTTCCACCCTGTTTCAAGGATCATGTTATGAGATTGAGTCATCTTGTAACAAGGGAAAAGGGCTGGAATTTCAACAGTGTGTTTCAGGCAGCTGAGAAAAGTGTTTTTTGTGGGAAAGAGTTACTCCCTCTGGCGTGTACTTTGGGTGTTGTAACTTTTTACTGTTTACATGCACAAAAAGCTAAGTAATACACTAAAGAAAAGGCAAAAAAACATGAAGAAAAGCATGATATGTCCCCTTTAAAAAACATATATGTGTATATATTTTTGCTTTGTTAAATAAATTTATTACATGGGTGCTGACTTCAGTATTCATATTTGTCTTATATTAGTTATATTAATCCAGTTTGTTTGCTAAAGCCCATACTAGAGTGTTTTGTGATATTGTGTCTTTTTATCTGGTTTAGTTGATTTCATATTGCAATGGACAAAGTGCTCCAAAATATGCACATGGGTGTTCTTTGACTGGTTAGGAATTTGCCAGGGATATAAACATTGATATTTTACTGTTTGTCTCTGTTATTGCCTTAAAAACAATTGGCCTTATTCACCAATATCTTCCTAAGTATTTTCTTAAATTTGTTCTTGAGAAAGGTCCTAAGAAAAAGTCTACATCAGATTCATGACGTGCTCTTAGAATGCAGAACTGTTCACAACTTTGTACTGTTGAGTGTGTGTAGATTCTGTTCTTACTTGAGAAAATAACCCAAATAAGAAAATATAGGTGAATCTCAGAATCTTGTGAAAACGGGATAAGCGAGTTTTAAGAAGAAATTTCTCCTTAAGAACATTTGGTGAATAAGGCCCAATATTTTTTGCCTGTATAGACTCATTTAGCATTGTCTAGACAGTATTGTATAGATCCATTCCTCAAATATATTCCTGATAAAATGAATAATCACACCATGAAAATACAGATGTTTCATATGTAGATGCATCACAGAGTAATTAAAAAAAAACGTAACTTCTCTATTTTTTATGATCAACTGATTAATTACATCAGTTTGTATAATCCTATTCATTGTGTTGAAAGTAAACAGAGACGCTTAAAGGGTAATTAAAAAGATTTTTCAACATTTTCCCACATAGCAATTAAGAGGCAAATTCGGGGTGGTTTGATAATGCTTCATTCCAGAAAAACTTACTGAGTCAAAATTGCCTCAGACATTGTTTTACAATGGTTCTGAGGTAAGCTTTTGGGCTACAGTGATTTTTTTTTACATTCATTAATGATGGAGAAGTAAATGCAGGTATTTACATGCTGTGAGGCAAAACAGTCCCCAAATTTTATCAGATTTACCACTAAGTTAACATTATCAACATTACTTATAAAACTGTATATGATTTTGGTGGTCCATGGTTTAGCAGTTTAGTGCTCACTTCAGTACAAGTGTAGTGTTCAAACCTGTTAAAATGAATTGTACTAAAGAAAATGTTTACCTGATCCACACCAAACAAGGTAGGAAACAAATTTCAAGCATTTAAACATTTGCCCTTTGGTCATGTCTTTAAGGTTATGGAAAACATCAAATCAGGTGTGTCCAAACTTGTGACTAGTTCTGTATGTGAATTTGTGTGATTGGTAATGGTACCGGCAGAGCGTGTGTTTGCTGGGCCTGCTGTTGATCAACAGCTTCCTTACCACTCATCTGTGAAGTCCAGTTTGATAGTGCTGGTGGTGGTGCCCTCAGTGCTGTAGTGCAGGCTGAGGACAGGCTCAGCTGTGCTGGATGCTGGAGCCGCTCGCCCGTAACATGAGCCTCCTGCTCCACTCCCGCTGCTACTGTCGCTTGAGCCAGTGGGGGGTGCTGGGACTGCTGGGGATGAGGCTGCTTCTCCAGCCTCACTGATACTTGTGCTCATATCACCGCATATGTTCCCTGATGCTTCAGCGCTTCCTAAAATAGACAACGAGAAATACAGAAAGAGAAACACAGAGAGAGAGGAGAAGAGAAACCAGAAAAGAGATGGTCTAAGGTCTTTTCAGAACTGCAGCTACAACTGTAAACAGAAGTGGGATTAAATGAGCAGAGGGATATATATCCTCTTCTCTACATTTGGTTACAAAGCTTATTCATAACAATTATTTGAGTCTGAAGGCAACAGCTTCAGCACCCTGTTAAGAGGGCAGAATTCTGCCAATTTTCAAAATTTCTTCATAACTAAATCATTATGGTATAACCAAAGTAATTCAGAGTGGTTTTATGTGGAACGCTCTATTCCAAAGAAACCCACAGAGTCAGAACTGTTCACAGTGGTGGTGACAGGAACCAGGCATCTGATAAATTTAATACCTCTAAAAGATTTACCACTATTTTACCATAATCAACATTACCTATGAAAACTAAGACACATGTGGGTTCACCAGTCATTTGGGATCATAAACAACCCCTCGCACCCCCTGGCTCCTATTACTACCATTATAAACCATTACTATTTCACATCAAGCCACTCTGAATGACTTCTTTTACAACTCATTGGCTGAATTATGCAGACATTTTGAAAAAACATCTATTTCTGAAAAAAAAAATAGTTGGAACAGAGAATAGAATAGACTAGTGGTACTTAACACAATATTCTAACTTATTTAACACCTCATTGGTATCCTTTCAACATTTATTACAAACATCATACAAAAGTCAGCTGTTCAACTTTAAAAACATCATAAGGAAATCTGCTGCAAGATGCAAAGATGGGGCACTGGGATATGCGGTTAGCATTTTGCACTATGGCAATAGTAACACACCATATGCACACTGCAAACTGTGAAGAGTCAGCAAGCGACACATGGAAAGGGAAGGACAAAGAGTGCAAGCAAGAGTTAGTTCTAATGCAAAAACATTTAACCACAACACAGCAAGTTAATAGGGGAAGCTTTCTGTGAACACCTCTGAAGGGTTAAGGGTACACTGATCAGTAGGCTTGACCAAGAACAATGCTCATCAGTGTTGAAAAAGTATGCTGGATGGTCAGAAAGTATATTCTTACACGTCTTTTTCTGTTAAATGCTACAGAAAGTGTGACAGAACTAAGTAAAATAAGCAATGAAACACTACTTCTTGATTTGGGAAAGCAAAGGTTGCAAAGGGAGAGCACTTGACAGAGAATAAAAAAAGAGACACAAGAGGCTTTGTCTCCTTTGAGTTTTGTCCCCTGGGTGAAGGACAAGAACACTGTCCACCAATCTGAATAAACATAATCAAAGTTAAGGATCTTTTAATATGTCAGCTGGATGATGAGCTCAGTTCACAGCCTACAAAACAGGCCACAACGGAACAGATACTATCTTCTGAGAAGCATTTGAATTTGAAAGCAGGAAAGCTTCTGCAGCTGAAAGCACGTTCTTGCTCTGAAGGACTCGAGGACAGGGTCAAACATGCAGAGCAACATGGCAGAGCCTATCACTGTTGCAACACTGACGAAAAGAGGGAGGGGTAGGAAAGAGAAAAAAATGGGGAAAAGGAGAAGAAATGACGCACCCTGCTGCTCATCCAGAGTCATGGATCCGAGCTGTTTGTTTACCACAGACGAGGGAGAATCTGGAACACAAAAAAGAAGTGCTGAACAAATAAACAAAAAGAAAATGGAACGAGCAAAGAAAGGGCAGACTGAGGTCTACACTCAACCGTCACACAGCAATCACACTGCAATGCAGGCAGGTTCCAACAACAAGAAAGGAGTGCCCAGCATAAAAACAATGCGCTCAATGGCGAATAGGCCCTAACATCTATGTACATTTCTGATTAAGTATTAAAGGCGTCCACCGACTAAGCTTTTTCAGACTTGAGGGTTTTCACTTCGTGGTGTGCAAGAAAGACTTCAAAAGATTTCAAATCAGCACAATACATGTAAGGACCACATGCTTTCATATTTTAAGGATTAAAACAGTCAAATGTGGGGAAACAGCAAGGCAAGCAGCAAGACAAACATCTAAACAATGCCTCATGGTGATATTATGCCTTCTATCATGTAATGAAGTACAGATCAAATAAAAAAAAATTAAGTAATAAGTAATAACTGAAAAATTATCCTGTTCTATGAAACTGTCAAAAATGTACAATATTACTGTTCTAACATTTGACTAGCTTTCAAATGACACAATATTTTGAATACATACTGAAATACTACTGCGCATCAGGTAGCATATCTACATGGCCAAAAGTAACACTAACACCATTTTAATTAGTAGCTGGCAAAAAATTACGCATACAGCCATGCAGTCTCCATAGACAAACATTGGTGGTAGAATGAGTCACACCAAACAGCTCAGCAACTTTCAATAATGGCACTGTAAGTTCACCAAATTTCTACTCTGCTAGAGCTGTCCCATTCAACTGTAAGTAGTTACTGTAAAACAGCTATGTGTAGGAGCAACAACAGCTCAGCTGCAAAGTAAACCACGCAGTCTCACAGAACAAGATCATAGAGTGCTGAAGCATGTGTCACGTAAGAATCACCTGTCCTTGGCTACAACACTCATTATCACCAAGTTCCAAACTGCCTCTGGAAGGAACATCAGCACAAGAACGATAATGGATTGGCTTTCCTGTTCCTGACAATGCCCCGTGCACAAAGCAAGATCCATAAAGAAATGATCAAGTATGGTGTCTAAGAACTTGGCTGTTCAGAAGGGACCTGACCTGAACCCCATCCAACACCTTTGGAATGAACTGGATCATCAACTGTGAGCCAGGCCTGATCACCATCAGTATCCTGACCAGGCCTAATCAACTTCAGTGTCCGACCTCACTAATGCGCTTGTGTCTGAATAAGAAGAAATACCCACAACCATGTTCCACAATCTTGTGGAAATCCTTCCCAAAAGAGTGGAGGCTGCTATAGCAGTAAAGGTGGGGGCAACTCCATGTTAATGCTCATAGTTTTGTCCATGTCCAAAAAGCACATGCGTTCAGGTATCCACATACTTTTGGTCAGGTGGTGTATTCTTGCACCAACATTTGCATCTCTTCCAGAGGGACACATACCCTAGCTAACCATTACAAAGATTTTTTTTATGCTCATTCCAACATTGTCTCCCCCTTTATTTACATTGCTTCTCAATGATAACTGAAGCTCACTTAACTAAACTATAAAATTCTTCTTGTAGCACTTCCTCTTGCAGTAGACTAATATCAGATTAATATCTTCTTGATCTATTGTAACTTTACACACCAGGCCACTGATTTTTGTTGAAATATTCTGCTCTGATGTTAGAAGCTTAGTATAGCTTTAGGTTTTAAAAGTTCTACAACTACATTTCAAGACTTTCACGCAACGCTTCAGTGGGTTCTGAAATCAAGCACAGATTTAAAACCATAAACTTGTGAGGTATGTTGAAAATATCTGAGGCTCAGAGCAGCTTAGTTGGGTTACAAACTTGTAACACAAAAACCTGTAAGTGAAGGAGTGCATTGAGGGATCACATAAGAACATTCAGGCCTATTTAAAAAAGCTGGCCCTGTTCACACCTGGCATCAACATACACACTTTTTGAGAGATGCAATCATTAGTGGACGTGGGTAAGCATAAGCGTGAACGGGGTGCAATGCAAATCTCAGAAACACTTGGTGATCCGATTACTTAAACAACATTTGGAAGTGGTCAGGGACAAATTTGAGCAAATTAACATTTGTAGTGTGAATGCCAAGCCTCGTTGATAGTACCCCGGCAGCAACGAAGGACTGCCTAATCAACTGCGTCATCTTATCATCTGGTTTGAGACACTTTACATTTTTTTTATTTGTTTATAAGCTGCGTTAGTAGTCAATATGATCTAAACATTTGTAACAGTTTGTATAATGGACAACAAACGCCACGAGAGACCGATGTAGTACATGTGCACGGTACCCTTCTTTCAGTCACAAAATCCTGTCGCATGGTCACTGTAGATGCATTTGAGAGACACACAGAAATATCAGGTGTAAACGGTTATACGTTTTGCTGTCTACTCAGATAGATCTGAGAGTGACCTGAACAGCCAAGTGTGAACAGGGCTTTAGATCAAGTGTTCCCAAATCCCAGTCCTGGCTACCCCATGTTCTGCATTTTTGTGTTTTCCAGCTCTACACACCTGACCCAAGCCAACAAGAAGCTTGTTAATTCGTTAATGAGCTGAATCAGGTGTGCTATCTAGAACAAAGCACAAGAATGTGCATAGCTTGGAGTGACCAGGACTGGGATTGGGAACTTCTGCTTTAGAGACTCTCAAATGAACCTGTGAACAGAGTAGCAATAAACGTCTCTGTGATTAATGTATTATAAATGAAACAATCAACCGTTTCAACATATACTGGTGATGGTTTTAGGTGGTGTGTGTATTGTGCGTATGTGAAAACAGTGCTTGGTGCATGGGGGTAGAAACAGTGCTCCAAAACTTCCCAGCCGGGCAGCAAAACAGAGCCATGAGAGGAGACCAAGCAGAGTAGGGAGGAGTTAGGCGTAGGGCTGTCACGATTGCTCAGTTAAACCAGATTACTCAATTTTTATTAAAAAAATCATCAATGGATAATTACTTTCTCAATGATTAATTAAACATTTCAGTGATAATCAAGGTAACTTGACTTTCTTTCAAATTGCAAAATGAATATTCTCCACAAAGGGGAGCCATCAGGACTTTTGTGTGCGTCATTCAAATGGAGGAAATCCACAATGGTAATCAACATTCCACATGGACCGCGAACGCAGCAGTGCGTATACGCAGGTATACAGCATATAACCACCTCCGAAGACCCACATTTACTGTACACCGACTTACAAATAGCAAGAAATGCATCTGTATCTGCAATTTTTGGTTTAATTCTGGTTTGGCCGCAAGATGCTTGTTCAATTCCCAATTGTATTAAAGGCATGCTCATTTATGTGTCGTGATGTTTCCTGCAAGCACTGCTTTTTAAAACTTTATTGCGTTTACTGCATTTAACAACGATATATAATGGTATAGATGGCCACCATATGTTCAATATTATATTATTAGGCTTCCTAGTTTATCTTTTTAAAACAAAGCATTTTGGAACCTTTGAAAGGCCCTGCACAGTGTGTTTTATTGTTTGGCTAATGTGAAACAAAATGATCTGATCTCTTAAACTCATCATCAAACTGTTAGATTACTAATATAAATCAATAGTGACAGCCCTAGTTAGGTGGAGAGAGGCTGGAGCAGGGCAGGGCTCATGGTTAATAGTGATTGTGAAGGGTAACCTGCTGGGGAGCTGGTGTCTGCAGCAGGCCCCTGGGCTGGGCTCTCTGAGCTGGAGGCCCCAGAGGCTCTGGAGGTTCGAGAGGCCGACCGCTGACCCTGCCCAGGGGGGTCGGCCAAGAGGAGCAGCCTCTGCAAACGCCTACACACTAAACTTACCGGTAGCCTGTGGGGGCCATATTCTGACAGGAGAGCAGAGAGAGAGAAAGAGGAGGCCATATGAAGGGTGAGAAAGAATTGGAGGGATAGAAAACAAAAGCAAGTCATAGACAAGAGGGTATGGTGACCAATAAAATGCAACAAAAAATAATAATTAAAAATTAAAATCAATCAATAAAAAAATAATAAGATACAGACGCAGCTGCCTTAAAGATGTCATACAAATAGCGCAAGACAACCACTCATGCACTTTCTTTGCATCCCTGATTGGCTCAATCTCTTCAAGACACACACAAGAACAGATACCAACATGTACATAATTATACATACTGTCATACATTTCAATGATGATGCCATGCAACAGAGAAAACAATATAATAATACAATACACTCAGAGAAAACAATACAATTAAAAGGCCAATAAAAGCATGAAACAGTGAAGAATGTAGCTTCATCTTCTCCTTGTCCTGCTCAACACCCATTTCTCTCATTATCAGAAATATACATTCTATTATGAGCTGGGTATTGTCAAGATACTCATAAGGATACAAGTGTTATGATTCTATATATCACAAAGAATCATGACATAGCAACTGGATCATGATAGTTTGCGCTCAACACGAATTCTGAAATAATAGTATATTCGCCCTGGCGAACGTGCAGCAAACAGCAACCAGGGCATAAACACTTTTAAGGATGTATTGATACGGATACTGGTATCGAGTATAGGCCCGATAACGTGTTTATTTACTCGTATTAATAAAAATGCACCGATACTAACGTCCGATAACACCTGATATGTGACATAAGCCCTGTGTACACTGCTACGCTAACAAACGACTCAAGTTGGCGGTGAACAAGGACAAAGGTCTGCACAAACAGCAAAGTGTTGCTGACGCCATGGCAGTTGGAAGTCGCAGGTCACTTTAAGCATTCTGCCTTGGCAAATTCCCGCCAAACCGACACTGTGTATTTAAAAATAAGCTAAAGTGACACAATCACAGCCACTTCCCCAAAACTGGCAGTTGACACAAAGGCTTACAAAACGTAGGCGGAAGAGTCGACATTTGTGGAACTGCAGTCCATATAGGCCAACTTTACTCTGTTTGACGGCATAGAATTATACGGTGTAAATATACTGTTTTCTTTTTCAAAACTGTCCTTGTGAAATAGGCTGTAGAGAACTGTGTACATCACCGCCTGCTTTAAGTTTTAGCACAGTTTCGCAGCGTATTTGCTCAGGACAGCGTGTCAGTCGGACAGGGCGTACCGTGTGAGCATATAAATCGTAGGCTTCGTCCGTACACAATGGTCTATTCAAACGTACAAAGTCACCACAAAACAAGATTCTAAAATCACAAACTGTGCGTCTGGCTTTACAGCACATTCAACTACAGCTTAACCAGCCAAACAAAAGACAAAAACATAACACTACACAAGCTCCTCGAATTAGCCTTGGATAAGACTCCTGCTGTTGCTGTGCAACAGAGACTGTTGTTAAGACAGACAGATGAAGATCAAAACTATTAAACATACTTTACTTACAGCTATTCAGAAGCACTGTTTCGATGTGGAACAAAACCTGCTCTTCTCCACTGCAGCACTACTCGATCCAAGGTAACATGTTAGCCTAGCTAGCTAATGCACTTTGTTAAAAATTAGATCATTAATATCCATCAAATTTTAAATAAACATTGCACTCATTTACACTAACAACTACTTAATTCTAAGTAGATTACTCAGTATGGTATCGGAATCACTATTGGCAAGTACTAAAAATTGTTGCATCTCAACTAATTTTGGTATGAGTATCAGTAGGAGCTCATAAACAGATATCTGGTTAACGGCACAGAAGGAAAAAAACGAAGCCAAATGGATTTTGGCTGAAATTAATGTAGTGCGGCTTATCTTTTTACATGATTTCATAGGTGCTGCACAAAACTTTTGCATCACACAGAGGAATTAATATCAAAACGTGTATCATTATTAAAAAATAGCCAAAATCGGTATGTTTTTTGTGTAGGATAAGTCACATAACGGAGACACTTTACAACAAAATTACAGCAAACCAGTACAACACTGGATGCTGACGGAAACTTGTCATCTTCTACAGGTTTTTTCTCTTCAGCGGACAATGTGCCAATATGTTATTTCGTCAGAGAGATATATTTTAACTGTTTCTGGGCCCAACATCGACGTAACCTGTTTAGTGATAAAAACCGTACTAGATCTGTCTTCTTAGTCACGTCATTAACAACGTGTCCTTGGTGATGTGCTTAAGTTAAGCTACTCGCCTGTCAGAGTAGCAAAGTATAACATAACATACTTACTAACACAAGCAAAACTCTCATGTTTTACAGTTCTTAAAGACATAAAATTGGCATTTCACCAAATGGTTTTTGTATATGTTCTCCGCCTTCCAGCAATGAAACATAACAAATACTCGAAAAGTGATTTCAGTACTTGAATACTGGCACCTCTAACGGTTAACCGATTACTCGAGCACCCATGCACATCCCTAGAGGCTACAGAACAGGGCTACAGAAAAGGGCTGGTGCAGCTACAGGTTTTTATTCCAATCAAGCAGGAGCACACCTCATATAACTAATCAACTGTTTGAAGACAGAGCTCCACACATTATACAGGTGGAATTAGGTGTGTGTCTGCTTGACTGGGATAAAAACCTGCAGCCACACTAGCCATTTGTGGATAAGACTGTGACCTCTGATATAGAAGAAGCCTAACAACATTTACTCACTGTTCATAGTTCCTGCCATCTACAAGCATTAAGTGCTTTATTCGTATTGTACTACAGCAATGAATATGAATTATGACAAATAAGAACGTAGGGTTCAAAGTACTGATGCAAATCATGAAAAACGGAAATGTGATGGCAATCGCTGTATCAACACAGATATGCTCCATTACCAGGATTTGGCCCACATTAAAGTGAGGTTATTAAAAAGAAGACTAAAACATCAGACTTTGCTTTTGATATGATTATGTGTAACAAATAATAATAACAACTACATAAACTAAAGCCAGAAAGTGGGGAAGGAGCAATTACAGATTTTAATTTTAAGAATCAAGTTCCTGCAGACAGTTCAAGGCTTAGAAGAACACAGATAATCTCCACTGACATGAGTTTCTCCTGTCAGCCTCTAAATCATCTATGTGACAACTCAAAAGCTCGTAATGAGAGGGCGAATCAGTGATGTTTCTGCAGAATGCAGAATGATGTTCTGCGTGGTATAAAGTTGGTTTTCAAAAGACATCATGCTTGTATCACGTTTATGTGATTTGCTCATCACCTGTATTTGTATACTGGAGTGTGTGACCTTCAACGTGTCCTCAACATACTTCACCAAGTACACGTTACATCATAAACTGACATGCACCATCAACGTACTGTGAATCATGGCATTCTTACCAGACAAGACAGGCTCTGTGGAGGGTGTGGGCGTGGCCGAGCCAGTGGGCGTGACCTCAGCCTGGCTCTTCTGCTCTGAGTCTGGAGAGGAGAGCAGAGAAGAGGAAGAAGCTGTGCTCTCCATGGAGGTAGAGCTGGAAGGAGGTGGGGCTGTCACAGTGGAGGAGGAACCTGAGGAGGAGGAGGATGATGAAACGGATTTAGGAAGGGGCTCTGCTGAAGCTGAGGCTGAAGCTGAGGCTGAAGCTGAGGCTGAGGCTGAGGCTGAAGCTGAGGCTGAGGCTGAGGCTGCATCTGAGGCAGGTGTGGTAGAAGCATCAGGGCCATCAGGCTCCACATCCATGGGGCCTTCGGCTCCTGCGGGCTCCTGAGATGTGCTCTCTGAGGCTGCAGCTGACTCCCCCGGCCCCCCAGTACCTGCAGGGGAATAGACATTATGCTGTTTTTA
Source organism: Colossoma macropomum (assembly GCF_904425465.1). Classification (NCBI taxonomy): domain Eukaryota; kingdom Metazoa; phylum Chordata; class Actinopteri; order Characiformes; family Serrasalmidae; genus Colossoma; species Colossoma macropomum. The sequence continues at coordinate 17,630,597 of NW_023494784.1, read as the reverse complement.
GCTCTTACTCTTCCACAAAGCCACTTTTCTTTGTATAAAAAGAATGGTGGTGCTGGGCAATATGATCAAAAAGTTTATCAACAGTTTTTACAGCTAGCTAGGTACTAAGTATGCAACAATACAATGTACCTTACAATGTCATTCAGTAAGAGTCTCTCATTTTAATAAGCACAGGTATCAAAAAATGCAGAGCAAATAAACTGCTCAGTTTAATATGAAGTATATTGCATGAGGTATAACAAAAATTAAACAAGCAGGCTCACAGTGAGGGCAGGCCCTCCTTATATTAGCTCTGGGCTAACATATTAGCTCATGGCTAGTATATTATTATAAAAAAGTGTATTTTTAAAATGCTGAATGCTATAATAAACTGAAAATGGAAGCATTCACATATTACCTTAAGGCAGGTTTTCAGGCACTCCTTATTTCTGATGTATAATGTATCAACTTTAAACACCACTCTATTCTATCAAACCCAATTATTAATTTTGTGAATTGTTACAACTCTAGATCTACTATAGCTAACATCAAAACAAAGCATTTTTTCCATATTGTTTGAAGTATTTCTTAATAAAGTGATTTTGCTGTTCTATAGCAAAGAAGAGCTGTGCTGTTGTAAGTGAACGGCTAGACTTTCTCCTTCTCTGTCTAGATATGATGCAAACACCTCAAATGTGATGCACTGCTGATATAATAAAGGTTTTAGTTTGATAATTAGTATCATTTTATCACCCAGGCACTGTATATCCCAACTGAAATCTCAAGCTGAAATTGAAAAAAAACATTTATGGGCATAACTAAGTTTAGCATAAGGAGCAGCAATCTCATGTTCATCAGTCAGCATCGTCCAGAATATGTAATTTCATGGCTAGAACTAATGGAAAAATGGCAGCGTGTTTGGTACCTCTGGGCCGAGTCTGTGGACGAGCTCTGCTGCTCTGGGCCTCGCTGGCCTCCTCAAACCAACGCGACAGCATGTCCGACATCCTCTGCATCAGAGACACATTGGGGCTCTGTTCTCCTGAATTGAAGAGGAAAAGATATCTCAGTATTACACTGCAGAAGCTCAAGATGTCAGAGACACCCAGAGGAAAACCCCTCAGAGCTATGCTCTTATTTTGGAGACAGTTCTACCAGAGGCTGGAATACAGAGAAGCGCCCCCTTATCCCACTCTGAATCATAAGCCCTGACTCTCACAGAGAAACTAACCTGCTCCCTCTAGAAGGATCAGCCCTTATTGATATTCTAAAGAACTACCAAGAGAGATTAAAAGGGCTTCAACTTGTATGGCAATATACTCATTATGAGGGATATGAAAGAGATTAGCAATGAGGAAGAGAGAAGAGTCAGAGGCAGGATGTGTGGATTAGCATGCACAACAAACTAAATCAAGTCCATAAATATTTGCATGTCAGCAAAGTTATTGTCATTTTATCTATCACAGCATCTTAGAGATTAAATTAAATAATAAATATGAGCTGCAGAATATCAGCTTTAATTTGAGGCTATTTGCATCAATTTGGGTTAATGGTGTAGGAATTACAACAATGTACAGGTCCTCAGTTTTCAAGAACACCCTCCAGAAGGTAGGCATATCTGTGTCAAAGTCAATCAAGAGAACAATGAGTCAATGCAGATGGTTCACCACAACATGCAAACACTGGTAAGCCTCAAAACATCTAAAGAAGCCCTGTACAGTTCTGGAACATCATCTTATGGACAGGTAAGACAACAATCAAGTTGTTACAAAATGATGGGAAAGAAGAGCACAGAGAAGAAAGGAATTGCTCAAGATTCAAAGCAGACCACCTTATCTGTCAAGCATGGTGGAGGTAGTGTTAAGGTATGGGGAAGTATGGCTGTCAAGGGAATGGCTTCCCTTATATTTATTGTTGATGTGAACACTGATAAATGCAGGTCAGATTCAGCCAAATGCTTCAAAACTCACTGTATAGCGATTCACAGTGTAGACAGATAATGACCCAAGCATAGTGAGAAAGCAACCCGAGATCTTAAACCAAAGAAGTGAAATATTCTACAATGACCAAGTCAATCACCTTACCTTAATCCAAATAAGCATGCATTTCACTTACTGAAGAAAAAAACTGGAAGTAAAAAGAAAGTGCCAGGAACAAGCAGGAACTAAAGTCAGCTGAGGTAAAAGCCTGGCAGAGCACCAGGAAAGAAACCCAGTGTCTGGTGATGTCTATCAGTTCCAGGCTTTATGCAGCCATTGACTGCAAAGGAACTGCAACCAAGTATTAAAAATGACAATTACATATATGATTATGTTAGTTTGGTCAGACCCTTTTTGGGTGGGGAGCTATGTATGAAAACTCCAATAATTCCTTTCTGATTCACGCAATTTGGATGGAAATATCCTCAAAGCTGAAAGTATGCACTTTGATCTTATATTCATTAATTTTAACTCCAATATGCCATGGCAGGAAACAACCTTGTTGACATCAAAATATGTATGGACCTGACTGTATATTTAGATACTGGCTATGTTTTGCAGCCTAAACCTGGAGTTACCTCGAGTTAGTTAAGGCGAACATCATCCATAGATTGTTGTTTTTGTCTGTTTACAGACTAGGGATTTAGTGTTTATTTATTTATTTGTGTGTGTGTTCTGCCCTTCAGATGAGTCTGTTGAATATTTGGGCGGGGGTGGCGGGGGAGGGGTGGCGGTGTTGTAACATCTCATCTTACCATCGCGTTCTCTTTCGCTCTCCGGGCGGGCACGGGGTCCTGTGTCTGACCAGTCTCCCCTCAGACGCAACCGCTTGACTGGTGGCTGCCTCAGCTGGGGGAGCACAAATCAATCACTGTTAATCACTGTCAATCACTCAAAGTTCTCCTAGGCTTCTTAAAAATGCCTCACCACAGCCTACACACTGTTTTCACGTTCGCCTCAACTGCTCCCTCTAAACAGCCCTAACCATGTCACAAATGACACTGTAATAAATAAACTGAAGTCAATTAAAGAAAATGTCTAGGGGGGAGCAAAAGGCTTCAGATTTTGAATGTCATGAAGAGTGCACAGTCTGCACCATCGTGGAGTTAGAAGATACTTCAATGTACCACTTACTTTGGATCCTACATGCAAGTACAACACTGTCCCGTCCAAGGGTCACGCACACATACTTACTGATCATCTTTCAGTCACCACACTTTACTCCTAGGACTCGAACTTAAGTTGCCAGAACATTGCATAGTGAATAACATAAAACAAGAGGCCAATGGCAGTGCCATATGCACTAAAGGAGTGTATCAATGAAGTGCAAGAAGCCAGGCCAATAATAGGATCTGAAATTGTTAGTTATACACTTTAACTTGTTTTCTTGCAGATAAAAAAAGCTTTTATGTGATGTTTGTGCATCTGTAATGCAACCACAATTAACAGAAACTCATCTGGCTCAATGTGCCACCCACAGCCTTGCTGGACTGGTTGAAATAAGCATGACTGTCAAATACAACCAAAGTTTTAATAACCTTTGTCCCACCAACCACACCACAAATTGAATGAAACATGGACCCCAGTCAGGTGAAACCAATCAAAACTGGCACCTTCACTTCTGGGAGAGATGTAAGATTTAAGTAATGAGCAAAGCATGTTTTAAAAAATACAGAATAGAGTGGAACAATAAAGGCATGCTCAAGTTGAACATCACTGCCTTTTGGCAAAAAGTACAACTCTAACAGAACTTTGGTTGGTAGTCTGCACAGTTGTTGTCCACTGTAGTTCACTGTAGCCAAACAAATACAGCTCAACACGCAGCATGAAATATAAAGACAGCGCATTTATTTGGTGAACAAAATTACTGTTCATGGGAGACAACAATGCAGACTCAACCAACTTTTTTCCTAGTTTGATCACATTCGGCAATCAGAATGTGAGCCTGCAAATTTGCATTTACCTACTTAAATATTAAAACATTAAAATCACAGAAATGAAGTGAAGACTTAATGAACTAGTCATCATGGTAACAGACAAAAAAAAACCCTCTGCAAAATTAATGATTAATCCTTTATGTTCATAGTAAATTAAAAAAAATCCTTTACTGTAGCAGTTCTTAGAGCTTCACTGAGCGCAAATCTCAAAACAAAATCTAAAGTGGTCAAATGGTTTGGATACAGAGTGAAAACTCTCTTTTTGTACATTTTTTAAAGTCTTTGGACATGACCGGACTAATGATAATGAGAGAAACATTAGATAGGCTTTGACAAAAACTGTGAATTATCGCACTTCACAGTCATCATGAATTTAATTACATAATTTTCATTTCTATTTTATAGTATTATTAGATATACTCGGTATTTGTAAATTAACACTGTCTAGAAGCTCCATTTCTATAATGATCAAATGTTTCATGTTAACTGTTAGTGTTAATAAACAGTTTGCTCCCTTGATGGTAATTTTGTGCAGGATTTGTATTCCTTTAAATTTTCACACTATAAACTTCAAATATATGGCAAATTAATTTTAGTCTCATACATTACTGGTCTCCTTGCCTACTGATAACTGATACTGGCCCAGAAAAACACATATCAGTCGAACTCTAGTAGGCACAGCTGCAACGCTAAACTGATAACAAGCAGAACTATTCTCCAGGAAGGTACAGCCAGGAGCTGATTACTCCATCAAGTGCTGTGACTGCTCTCAGGTCACAGCTTATCACCAAATAATAGCACAGAAGCTGAGTGGAGCATACAGCAAATGTGCTGTACTCACTAAAAGACTTATTAAATTATAATCCTTCCATTCAGCCATCTATCCATCAGTTACACTGCAGCAGTGAAAAGCTAAAGGGACTTCCTAGAAGCGACTTTATAATTCCCATTCCTCCATATTTTCCATATGTGCTCACTGATGCACAAGGGCAGAAAAGGGAAGAGACAGAAAGAGTTGTGAGGATTTCTCTCTGGCTGCCATTGTGTGCTATCAGTCTATTTCTGTCGCAGCAGTGGAACATAACCTGCGTCTCAACTCTATTTGGAAAGGAATGTGAGTGAGGGGGATCCGGACACTGCTCAACACATGGAGTAGCAGCAGAGGGGGCCTGGATCAGTGACCCAGCACATTTTACTCAGCTCCCCAACCCCCCTATTTTTCTTTCTAAAACCCTCAAACACTAGCAGCTTCTCTATGGCCCTCACTGAAACCCAAACAGTTTGAAGGAGGGCTTGTCTCATAATCAGAGTCAGACCACAGAGGTAAACAGCCTACAGCTTGACACATATTTGGGAAACGATGCCCGTGACGAACCAAAACAGACATAAGCATTCAGGTCTGCTCAGTTCTACCCTGCGTTTCCCCTGCTTAGTTTTATTCCTTACTTTATTATTTTTATTTATTATTTTTATTTTAATCTGGTACGCTGCAGTCATCCACTCATCTGATTGACAGAATTTAGATCCACAAGCTACATGCTTGGAGAAAATGGATGTGCAGGACATGGAATCCATTCAAGAGTGAAGAGTTTAGTGCAGCCAAGAGTATGTTCATATTTAATTTGTTTGGCCAAATATATTTCTCATGCTAAACATAATGTTTAAAGAACATGAAGGTCAATATCTTGCTATATCAGCACCACACAGAGCAGAAACAGCACAGTCTGGGAGGTCTGAATGCTGTTGAAAACACTGCTTGATGAATACATTTGTTAAAGCAGAATGTTCGGGTCCTCAAATCTTTCTGCTGTGGATCAGGTTGAGTTTGGACAGATTTTTTCTGGACTTGGGTCGGATTCAGATTCAAAACTTGGTGCTATAGGTTTTACTGGGTGAGGCTTGGACAGAGAGTTCTCTGCCTGTATTTGGGTTCAGACCAAAGTTTCAGGCCCAATTAAAGCTCTAAGACTGCCTGTTAAGTTTGGGAACATCTTGCATTCTTTTAAAATTTTTCAAGTAAGGTATGATTGGGAGTGTTTCTTTTCAAATCAGTAAGACAAATCTTTCGCTGAGGTGGTTTAAGCACCTGGCATCTCTACAAAGGTAAAAAAGTGTATGGTATGGCATTATTCCCAAGGTAGGAAAAAATGGACACATTTTTGGACACAAGAAACACACTCAATTAAAAAAAAAAAATAATAAAATTAATTCAAATCGTATTTAAATAATTTTAAAATTTGACATGAGTGCATCCAAAAGTACTTATATTGTTTTCCTCATGTGATTTCAGATAAGCCTTTGTCCAAAAGTCAGGAAAGGCACTGGGCAGAGTTTGAGCAGAGCTTTGCACATCTATCCCTTTTAGCCACTTGCTCTTGCCTTTCATTCTCAATAAAAATGCCTCTGCTTCTCTCTTTCCATTGTCTTTTCCATTATGCGTCTCTCTGCTCCAGAGGTTTGCTCCGTACCAACGGCTAGTGCTAAGCCGTTTCTGTGCCGGATGTTATATCTGCAACTGTGTACATAAACAGTATAAAGAGAATGTAAAAAGAAAACAGAGAAATAACAGAAAGACTCTGCTTGTATGACACACTTGGCCCAAACTGAACCTCAAAAGACTGCAGCATCATTTCCCAGGATTGTCCCTGTAGGCCAGCATGGAGCTGACTCACTGTAGCCCTCTGCTAACATACTTGGCAATATGGCAATGCATTCACTCCTTTCGCCCAGCCACTCAAGACTGCTCCCATTTGCTTCATCCTGGCAAGATAGACTCTATGATAGCCTCTGTGTGGAAACAGATTCCTTTGTAAGAAAGTCCGTCTTAATGAAGTGCTATGGCACTGTTTATAATTGGCATTAAACGTGTCCTGTATATGAACATTTCCCCATACATGGATATAGCACATCCATGTTTGAGATCAGAATCTGTTCAGATCTAGCTGTCCTGATCTCAAGGTAGTTGGGCACTCACGGTGTAATGTTGTGCATCTTTGTAGCTGTGTAAGTGCAGCTTTAGATGGAGGCTTGTTTATGTGGAAAACTTCTGTGTTGTCTTCTATGAAGAACAGCAAACACAACATTGCCTGTTCAGGCACTGGCACCACACTTTTACAAAAATCTACCCTGAAAAGGGCAACGCTAACATCTAGTGTCTTCACTGGGTGATGATTTGATCACTGTGATCGAATCACAGTGATTGTACGTTAATGCCGAGT